>NW_023458556.1:33812216-33827666 GCF_013731165.1 Rhagoletis pomonella
TGACAATGTGAGGTTACAAATAACTTAAAGAAATGTCACTTGGGTCGAAATAGGCCAAGGAGTCTAGAAAAGTCAGCTGAGCAGCAAGATGTAATCAATAACTGAGTGTGCTGTAATTATAAGTATGTTTGTATGTATATACATATGAAATGCATGTGTAGTAAAGGTGTAAAATTATCCTGAAAAAAAAAATATTGCTAAAGTAGTGGACCAGGATTATTGGGCATCAGCTAGTTTCTCGATTGGCCTCTAACGAGTTCATATTTGTATGTACTAAAACAACGAAGTCTTCAATGCTGCACTCCGACACATTTTTAATTTATTTAGGTTACACTGAAAGAAAAATCAACCAAAAATTGGTTAAGGCTATCAAATTCAAACTGGAAAAGGAATGAACGTGATTTTTGGTTAATATTAACAATGCCTTGGTTGATATTTTGAACAATGATTTGGTGATATTAACTACAATTTTGTTTACATTAACCAAACTTTTGGTTGGCGATTTTTTCGTTTGAACGCGCTTATGTTCTGCACTTCACAGATGATTTTCATCTCTACAAACTCAGCTACAGCCTTTTTATAAATTTGTCTTCCTCGTTTTACTTGGTTCTGCACTTCACAGATGCTTTTTCGTAATAACGAAAAAACAAAAAAACAGAAAGAAATTGTGTTGCCACTGACAGCAAGCCCTTCTATACGTTCAACTATAGACAGGCATACGAATTGGTTTTCAACTGTTCAATCTGAATCACATTTCTTACAATCGGTAAACTGACCATGAAAAAACCAAACAATAACTCGGTTGAAAAAACCATTGTACTTTTGGCTCAGTGTAGAAATCGTTTAAAAACTCCTCTGGAAGGAGTTATAATTATCATAGATTGCCTTTTTTTGTCGTTGTAGCCCATCAAATTTTAGTATAACAAAGTGCAAGTTTTAAGAGTTTTACTCAACTTCGGTGTAAAAAAATTCATAACTCAAATTATTGTAGAGTGCACCTCATAATACTATACTTGAATATTGCGAAATACTCAGAGCTACCATTGTGATTTTTTTCAAATTTTTTTGATATGGCATATTTTCAAAAACTAATTTTTTTATCAAAAAATTTTATGTGAACAATTTTTCAAGAAAAAAAATTTTAATTTATGTCTTTTCATAGAAAATTTTTATGTGTGTATGTGTTATTTTTGTCCTCGGCCCGTTATCGAGATATTTGGAATACTATTAAATCGATTTGTTTTTGTTTTTATGCAGTAATTAAAGAAAAAAATGTATTAATCAAGCTCAATTTTCATATTTATTTATTATCTATTTATGTTTATGCATCAAATCTAAAACTTTGAAACAAATCAAACACATGAAGTGTGAACTCCGTCCGTTTTCATATGGAACGCCCCATATACATAAGCATAATCCATTCGCTTTAGCATCTTACTTACATATGTAACCATGGTCTCTTAATTAATTGCTTGCGCGCTTTCCGAAACTTTCGGCAGCTTGCAAGTGGATTAACTTGAACTGCGCTGTTGCCCTAATAGTTGCTGTGTACAGGTATGTAAGTACATATTTTGAAAGTTTACATGAAGACGATCAAGTGACACGTATTTGCATGTTGGAAAAGTTACAATCAAATTGCAGTTTGGCGCGAAAGGCAAATATGTGCCAACTTGTCAGTTGAAAAAGTGGATGTCGGTACATAGTTCGCTTCCATAATATCTTCGATGTTCGCATCTAACTTGGAAGGCTTCAACTAAATTTCAAACTAATATCACGCATGCCTGTGTAGGAGAAAAGTCTCGCGGCTATTTGCACTTCCATCACTTCCTGTGCGACAGTGTTTTAATCGCTTTTCTTCTTTTCGCTGCTTCTGTCGCGTACACTCAATCACTTCAGCTGTTCTATCGATTTCCGCAAATATCAGAGCCCCAAGGTAACATACTCCGCTCCAACGCTTGTATGTAGCTATGCTTACAAATACTTGTATGTACTTTACGTTGCTAGAAAACCCGCCCTAGGGCGCTCCACTTTGTCTACATATTTACTTACATACCAGCACTGTACTACGCGTTGCTTGTTCGGTCTACTTCCTCTATTTGCTTTCGCAATGCTGCTGCTATGATGCCACTTTTTATTCAAATCAAGCATTTCAACTGCCTTTGCTTGTGTCTCAGCTTAACATTTTATGCGCTGATGTGCTGCCAGTCGCCATTTCGCTGTCTGCCAGTCACTACAAAACATCCAACCTGCTAGCTCACGGCAAGCTAACCAACCAACCAACCAACCAACCAGTCAGTCAGTTGCACCTGTCGTCCGTACATCAACGTCGTCAGAGTCATCAGCGTCACATTCACAATCAGCGTTACCAACGCTATCACCGTTATTCTCATTGCTCGAGGGAAATTCAATTTTTCATTGCGTATTAAAATTATGACTTAGCTCGTTATTCACTATTCGGTATATATAGCATATTTAAGTGATGAACGTGCGCCATCTACTCAGTCAACGTTATACAGCAAGCGTTTCCGCCTGCCAACCAATACCAGGTGGGCAAGGAAACAAGCACGCTGGGCTTTAAAATGCCGCTGATCGTCTGACTGTGCGCCCACCACAATAAAGGCAGCCGGTTACAGCCATGTATGTATGTAAATATATACACAGTCTGTGGTCCTGGTAGTTGAGTCATTTTCGAGTTTAGTTCAGTTACATTTTAGTTTTCCTTTCCTTATCGCAGCATAACTGAGTTAAGCGGAAACGGAAACTACAATAAATTCAACGGTAGTTGAGATGGAATGATAACAGTGACGATGATTAAACAGTCTTCGTTTTGCGATTTGCTATACAATGTCTGATTTAATTTGTTGCAGCGTTGGTGTTGTTATTATTTTTGCTGATGTTTACTTATGCTGGATGGAAATTTCAAGTAACGTTTTATTTTGCTATTCTGAATAAAACTGAGTTATTCGAAAACAAAGTATGTAGTGAAAATTTTTATGGTGTTCAAATGGACATACTCGGATTTCATTAATGGAAAAAATGGCATAACAGCCAAACTTTTTTCTTAGCAAAAGTAGGAGGGACCAACTAATTTATCCACAAAGGATAACTCCACCATACTCAATAGTAATTGTCTTCCTTGATTGCCGCCAGGGTAGGTTGGACATTAAACTTATACATACAAATTAATTGCTGTATTGTGTGCAGCGGTTAGAGGTGCGCACTACCCTTACACAGCGTCTGGGTTCAAGCCCAGTTTCCTACCAACATAAAAAATAAATGAAGAATAAAGTTTTTTGTAATAGTGGTCGCTCTTCGACAGGTAATGGCAAACCTCCGAGCGTACTTCTGCCATGGAAAATCTCCTCATTAAATACAATCGCCATTCGGAGTCGACGTAAAACTGTAGGTTGTTGTTGTTGTTGTAGCGGCTACAACAACCCCGCCCAGATCGGTTGGTATCTCAGTCGTTGTCGTCAAGTTCCACTAACGGCAACCCTAGGAAGCGTGCAGCTTCTGTGGGATCTGTCCACAGGGACAGGGCCGTTAGGGTTGTCGGGTTTTCCGGGCATGCGAAGAGATGGTTCGAGTCATGTGGGGTCTCTCCGCATGCCGGACATTCGTTCGGCACTACCTCATTCAGCCTACTCAGGTAGGAGTTTAACCTGCTGCAGTAGCCGGAGCGAAGTTGAGCGAGTGTAGTGCGTGTCTCCCGAGGCAGATGAAGCTCTGTCTCGTCTATGTCCGGGGGTGGTGTGCCTAGAACGGCATTCACAGGTCTAGAGTCTACATAACTCGAGACTGAGTCCCTGTGAATGCCGTTCAGGGCCTGTCTGTACGCTGTCGGCTCCAGAGGTTGCTTAATGAACCTCTGGACTTCGTCCGTCAGTTCATATAGATGCCTCCTGACGTGCCTAGGCGAGGGCTCCTCTGCAAGCAGCTGTCTGCTTGGGTGGCCACTTCTGTGGCTCCCTATCAGGAACTGCTTGCAGAGCATTATATTATGCTCCTTGACTGGGAGCATTTGTGCCTCGCCGTGCAAATGGTGTTCAGGCGACATCAGGAGGCATCCCGTCGCTGTCCTAAGTGCCGTATTTTGTGCCGTCTGTAGCTTCGTCCACTGCGTCCTACTAGTCCCTGGCGACCGCACTGGCGCTGCGTAGTTCAAAACCGGCCGGCCTATTACCTTGTATGTTGCCAGCAACGTTTCTTTGTCTTTGCCCCAAGTACTGCCGGCTAGCGACTTGAGGACCTTGTTGCGGCTCTGTACTTTATTGACAATAGCGGTTGAGTGCGCAGAGAAGGAGAGCAGGCTGTCGAATGTTACTCCGAGTATTTTGGGGTTATTCACCGTCGGAATTGGTGTGTCATCGACGTGAATCCCCAGCGGTAGCCTGACCTCCTTCGTCCAGGTTGTGAACAGGGTCGCGGAGGATTTCGTAGGGGAGAGGGCTAGACACTTTGCAGTGAAGAAGCGAGAAAGTTCGGAGAGATAGCCGTTTACTTTCAAAAACAGGTCATCAATTCCATGCCCAGTCGCCATGATCGAGCAGTCGTCGGCATAGGAGACAATCGAGACTCCCTCTGGTGGTTGAGGGAGCTTTGAAATATAAAAGTTAAACAGTAGCGGGGAAAGGACACCACCCTGAGGAACCCCCTGTTTTATTTTACGCTGCTTACTCGTTTTGTCTCTAAATATTACCGACGAATGTCGACCACTCAGATAATTTGCCGACCACCGTTTGAGCCTCTGTGGGAGAGAGGAGGCCTGTATATCTTCTAGCAGCGTGGAATGGCAGACGGTGTCAAACGCCTTTGACAAGTCCAACGCTACTAGAATCGTTCTCTCACAGGGACGGTTGCGGTTAAGGCCACGAGTTATCTGAGTGTTTATGGCGTTAAGTGCTGTTGTTGTACTGTGCACTTTACGGAAACCATGCTGATGCTTCGCTGGGGTCAGGTGGTTTGTGAAGTACGGGAGTAGCAAGGCCTCGAGTGTCTTCGCTACCGGGGAAAGGAGTGTAATCGGACGATACGAATCTCCTTTGTTGGCGGGTTTCCCCGGTTTGAGCAGTGGGACCACTCTCCCCATCTTCCAGATGTCTGGGATGATGAGAGTGGCCATTGACAGGTTGAGGACCTCCGTTAGGTACGCTACCCCCGCAGGACCCAAATTTTTCAGCAGCATATTCCGTCGGGACCCATGGCTTTGGAGGCTTTCGCCTTCCCGATGGCCACCTGAACTTCACCGCAAGTGAAAGCAAGGGGGGCACAAGTTGTTGGCAGTTTGTGCAGCCTTCTGGTCACTCGACGCTTGGCTTTGTCTACCGGAGGATGCAGTATGAACTGCCGGCTGAAATAGCTCGCGCATCGCTCCGGGTCCGACGAAGCATGGTCGCCGAAGGAAATTTCGACTCTGTCGTCGTGCTTCGTCGGATTAGACAACGACCTCACGGTTGACCAAAGCTTGCTCACACCAGAGGTGAAATTACAGGTCTTCAGGTGCTCCTCCCACTTCTTCCGCTTATGTTCGTTTACAAGTTGCCGAATCTCCGCGTTGAGATCCCTGATACGGGGATCTCCGGGATCGGCCTGACGAAGGCTATCACGCTCATCAGCTAGAACAGCCGCTTCGGCAGGGAAGTTTGGACGTGGGTCCGATATACGTCCTGCCGGTATGAAGCGAGCTGCAGCAGCAGTGATAGCCCTGCGGAACTTACGTTCACCGAGATGGACGTCGGTTGGTGTGGGGAGCGCTGCGAAGGTGTTTTCGGTAAACTCCGCGTAACCTTTCCAATCAGCTTTGGAAAAGTTGATATAGGTCCGGTGTTTGGCGGAGGCAAAGTCGGTTGGTTTATCAATCGAGATGACTATGGGTAGATGGTCTGATGCTAGAGTCAGCATAGGTCGCCACGTTATGCTGTTTATCAGACCAGCGCTGACTATTGTGATGTCTGGCGAGCTACTGCAGTTACCCATAATCCTGGTGGGTGCGTCGTCGTTCATTGTGCAGAATGTCGAATCGTCTATCTGCTCAGCCAAGTCTGTTCCCCTACGATCATTTGACAGGCTTGAGTGCCAAAGATCGTGGTGCGCATTAAAGTCACCTACTACCATACGGTTTTCACCTCTGAGGAGCGCACCTATATCAGGGTGATATCCTGCCGGGCAGCAGGTGACAGGGGGTATGTATATATTAAATATTTCGAGCTCGACATCGCCAGACCGGATAGCGATGCCCTGACATTCTAGGGTGGTATCCCTGCGGTCGATGTCTGCTTCGATAAGACGATACTGCACGGTGTGGTGCGTGATGAACGCTAAGCCACCACCATTATCTCGCTCGCGATCTCGACGGTGCACGTTGTACCCGGCGCAATTCAACAGAGTTGAATTGCTGTGCAACTTCGTCTCTTGGACCGCAGCTATTAATATACCATGCCGACACATGAAGACGGTTATCTCCTCAATCTTGCTCTGTAGCCCGTTACAGTTAAATTGGAGGAGCTTCATGTGGTTCGGGAGACGTGTCGTGATGTGGGGTGTGAGTGAGGTGTATGTTCTTGCCGCCGTTGGCTGTGTGCGCTGCTGAGGTGATTGCCGCCCTGTGGTGGTGGTGGGGGGCGTCGCAATTGACGTCTGCGACCGAGCAGCGCAGCACGGGCCCTCGAAGTTCCCCGTCCAATCTCGCGTGGTACGCAGACCTGAACATGCCCTAAAGTGGCACCAGCCAAGGCAGGTGTTGCACTTGACTGATGTCACATTACGGAATATTCTGGTCTGACATACCGTGCAGATTGTAGGGGGAACCAGGAGTTGTAGGTGGTGGTGCGATTGTGTGTGTTATGTGGTCTGTGGTGGCTGTGGTACGATCTGTAGTGTTATTATGTTGTTGTGTTGTGGCGACTGTGTGTGGTTGCTGTGTGAGTGTGTGGGGCTGCACGGGCGGACTATGGTTTGCCGTGGAGGCTGCTCTGTTTGAGCAACAGGGGGCCACGTACGACGTGGTCCACTGCCTGTGTGTCCGTAGTCCCGAGCAGACCCTGAGGTGACTCCACCCCTCGCAGGCATTACACTTGACTGAGGTGGAGTTGTGGTGTAATCGTCTTCGGCATACACAGCAGGTGTATATTTCTGGCCCAGGGTTTGACTCGATGCCAGCCCTGAGTAGGAGAATGCGTAGTGAATGTTGCCCTATGGACGGACAACTTCTGAGATACTTCGCCGACCTAAACGGGGTTAGATCGCCGAAACAACAGCCCTTGGTCGGGTGAAACCCGAGTCATTCCGGTACGTAGAACCGGCTGTCGTGGGAATGTAAAACTGTAGGTCTCTACCCTCTGTGTAACAACAGCAAGGCACACACCACAAATCGGAGCAGAAGCTCGGCCAAACACTAACATATGTGTAAGCGGCAATCTATTATTATTATTATTATTACTAATAAACGGATAATTTAAAAAGACAAAAAAAAAATAGAGAGTTGCCACCTGTCTGAAAATTTCAGTTTAAGTAAGAAAGAGTTAAGATAAAGAAAATACTGAAATAGGGGTGTTAACAAATAGGGATTATTGAAGGCTTACAGCCGAAAATATTTTTGAGAAGGGATGCCACCTGTTTTAAAATTGTCATTAAATTTAACTGATAAGTTAAATTTTATAATGCATTATTGGTATCAAACTAAAGAAGTTTAGAAAAATTTACTGCCGAAAATATTTTTGGGAGTTGCAATCTGTTGGAGAAATTTAATTCAATCGAATTGATGAAATAAATAAAGAGGTTTAAGAAAGTTTACTGTCGAAAATAATTTTGATGCGAGTTGCGACCAATATGAAAAACTTAATTTAATTAAATTCACATGTTTTCTATGCCGGAATTGATGTTTCAAACCCCTACGGATTCGAAGAGAAAGTATGATAAGGCGATGTGGTGATTTCCAAAATAGCAGCTATAATTTCTACCATTTGTAAAGTATTGGTATTTTCCACCAAAACTTTTTCATACTATAATTGACAGAAAATGATTCGTGGTTTATCCTTTAGATCGTTTGTGGCCATTTCTACATTTTCCAAACACTCGACTGTTGATTTGTTGGTACTATAGCAAAGCAAATCGAAAGTGCTTCACTCAGGAGCGCAAGATTGTGTCCACCACTGCCTTAGATAACATTTTATCTTTTACTTCGACGTAAAAGAAAACGGTTGCCACTTATTACACTAAAACAAATTCTTAGTAAGCAAGAAAAGATTCGTTTTATTCAGAAAGCTTTCCCTGGATGCATTTTTTTATTGAAATGAATTTGGTAATAAATAAAAAGTTCGAAAAATATTTTAAAGCATTTGAGGTGGAGAATTCAAGAAAAATTGTGTCTTTAATTGTCTTTAAAATTGCCTTCAAATATATTTATATTTAAATTTTTTCAAATGTACATTTTGTAACTTTTACTAAGGAAGTATTTCGATTCGAAGGCAATTTCGATTCTTTTTTGGGTGAGTCCTACATTTGGCAATAAATTTATTTGTATAAGTAGTTCTACTAGAATAATCAAAAAACTTCATTCGCCAAACTTAATTGATTTCTGGTGAGTTTTTATTTACTGACATTAGGGTGGTACGTTAGCGTGACAAGAGCTGAAATCTGGTGAATATTTAATAGAACGTGGTATTTGAGGTCAAGGAACTTTAGAAGAACAAATTTTTTTCGAGGCAAAAACATCGATGTACAAACTTTAAGATCCGATTGTAAATGTCAAAGGTATGACGAAAAATGTAAAAAGGTGGACCCCTACGTTCGACTTAACAATTTGTTTTTTTAAATCGCCTTGCAAAAATACTTTAGACTAGGGGATGTACAGCAAACTTTCTTCCTGTGCGGTCATAAAAAAACAATTTATTTAATTAAACAACAACTTCATCTAAGTGAAATTTCTATAACTACTTGCTTTTTGCAAAAGAAGAAAGTTTTGATTTGATTTCATGTCTCACCTTTTTGGATGAGAACCAAAATTTATAAATTCATATTTTCAATTACGCATTCGTTCAGTTGCAAAAGTCATAACTTTGTGGGCATTTCCCGGAGATAAATAATTAGAATGATGAGCCATCTTAGTAGAAGCAATTATGTGTGCACAAACATCTTTTCTAGTTTAGATGCAAAACTTAAGTGCTTTGTTTTTTATAGAAAAAGTAAAAAGTAAAAGCATGCGCCCCCGCAAAGAAAGCCTTGCCAATTTGAGAAACATGCATAAAGTGGAAGAAAGTAAAAGCGGGGAATGCAAACAAAATAGTAAAAAAACAAAGCACTGTGCGCAAGTTAGCCTAGAAAGCCAACAAAGCGCGCTTGAAAGGTTGACCAGACTGTACTGACTCACTTGGCACTTTTCTTGGCACTAGTAAGTCTTGGCCGCCTTGACTGGCCGACGCGCTGCACAACTTGGCTTGCGATTTATTTGTTTGGTTGCCGATTTGACGCGCTGACGCAGGTCAAGGATACATATACAGCCACCGGCCTGCTGGCTATATTGAAAGATTATATTTTTTCGTTTTTTTTTGTATTGTTTTATTTTTTGCGCCTCTGTTTTATGAATGGCAAACGCGAAAATTAATTAAACACACTTCCACTTTGTGTTTTGGCATTTTGCACTAATGTTTACTTAATAGCAGAAAAGTAAAGAAACATCAGCGATTTGGGACTCTCTCTTACTCTGTCTCGGGTTGTTGTTGGGGCAGTGAGCAATGAGCGAAGTTTACATACATATATAAAATAACTGCGAGCAAGTTAAATAAAATTAACGAAAGTGCCAGACAAGAGTACGCAACCGAAGTAAACTTTTTAAATTAAAAAACTTTTACCACTTACGACATTAAACTCATACGAGTTGAGCACGCGCGTCATAAACCACGACACTGTATTTATGTAGCAGCAAAGTGTATGTACCGCCGGCGCTGCTACCAAGGAAATGAGCTACTTCAAGCATAAAGTGAGCCGCACGGCGCTTAGCCAAAATACAGAAATGGCTTTAGCAGTGTAGAGCAGCATCTCAAGTGCAACATACGCTTCGGGGTTTATCAAGTTGGCCAGCAGTCAGACTGCATGAGGAGGGAAACTAATTTGTCAAGCAGATCTTAAATCTCTCAAAGTTTACTGAGGTTGCTAAGAGAGTTTACTTGAGTGGAACGCCCAGTTGGAAGCCTTTGGACAAGTGAAAATACATAATTCAAAGGAGTTTGGTGGCACAATTAACAGTGGGACAAGAACAAGATTTGAGGAAAAAAATCCAAGAAAAAAAAGTTTAGTTATTCGAGACTACGCGTTTGAAAACAGAGAACTCTAAGAGAGAACTTTAGCTTGTGTTTAGATAGAGAGATAGATATACGTAATAGAGCAAACACTACGTCCAGCTCATCACTACACCTCATCTAACCCTTGATAGTCTAAACGTTTCAGAATAGATCTCGGGGTAGGGAGTGTATGTGCTCCTTTCTTGGTCATAGATGCCAATGATGTTGCTTTGGCGGAGTCACAGAAGCGACGTAGGTCGATAGATCAGACTACTAGCTTATGCACGCCTACATTGGCCAGTAAAAATGCCTGTAATGACTCTTATTTTCTCCTTAGGGCGGCTCATGAGTAACTTGCATCTTTTTATATTGTAGTATTCTAGTTAGTAAGCTTTCAGCTTGACGAAGGCCCGTAGTGTTACGCCAGTGTAGCTCCCTTAGTTTAGTATTTTTTTTATGGGCTCTTTGTTAATATTTTTGGGATCTACTGCAAGGAAGGACTGATCGGCTTCCTAATTTCTCTCGACTCAAAATAACTGGATAGTATTCTTCCCAGCTTTTCTACGCACTCTAGGATCACTGAGCATTTGACCTCGAAGTAAGAGAGAGCCTTGATTGCGGTCTGACTCCCACTTAAAATTATGATCCCCTGACTTTGATAATTCCCTGATGGCATAGATTTCCGCTTCGAAGTCGCTCGGAAAGGTTCTCAGTAGTATCGAACGCATCAGTCTGGGGCCATGCACGCCTAACCCAATACCCTTTAGTAGTCTTAGAGCCGTCTGTCTACCACTGTAATGTGCTCGACTGGACGTGGCTCTCCAATATAGAGCTACTCTAGGTCGCGTTACTGTGTGGATCAACCTTAAGTTTTCAAAAGGACCTTTTGCATCTACGCTTAGCCTTCCTAATCCATTTACTGTATTTTGTTAGATTGACCCAGTTCCCCGTGCGCTTTACTAAATTTAAAATCCTGCGCAATTTCCTTCGTCCAGAGAGTTTCCGGGACCACCTCTTGGCTTCGTAACGGGACAGCTGGAGTTAAAGGCATCTTGAGTTTTCTTTTCATTTATATGTACATATATAGTTAAGTTAAACTAAGAAAACAAGACGATTCGTTGCAGTGTAGTTAATACATTTTGAATACAATGGAGCCAGCCGCAAGTAATGTAAAATTGAACTTGTGGGACTCTGGGGGTTCTCGAATTACCGAAATATTAAAAACACGGATAGGCAACGTTTTTTCCAACTCTGGCCCAAACCTTAGCATCCATATCTGTTATTCAGATTCCAATCACAATTCGTTTTTACATTGGCTTACCGTTTCACTGTGGTTCATGTTCAGTTCATTTCTAAGCGACTGCATGCTTATTTAGCAGAGATTATCTGAAGACATTGCTTGCAGGCAAGAGCATTATCAATCACATACGCACACATACATATGTACATACAAACTCTTATACGGTTGAATTTGCCGCTATTCGAAAGCTTTTGTTATCTATTTTCCTTCTGTTATTTGCTCCTTTGGCACATGCGTCGTTGTGGTCTGCCCCCAATTTAATCCACATTGTTGAGTGCATCGTTATGAGAGTCAAAGCATACATTCGTATCGGTATGCCATACAAAGTAGAGTTGGATATTTTAGTTAACTTTAAAGATTAGTTCACTTCTAGTTCGTTCAGCTCAATGAACTAGCTCTTCTGAGTCTTAGTTCGCTCATCTTATTGAACTATATATAGTCACCTAATTGAACTAACTAGTTCGGTAGTAGGAGCTGAGTTATAGAAAAACAAAAATGTATGTTTTATAAAACATACATATAAAAGATTGAATAAATCTGCAAAGAAAAAAAAAACAAATATTTTCTACAAGTCGATGGTCCTTTTCTATAACGACACAATTCAGTCGTCTTCATTCATTCGTCTTTCACCGAAATCACGAAAAGATGCTTGGCTTTCACATGTTGATTCAAATTTCCACGAGAGCCATCAAAAATGCTTATGGAAACTCGGCAGTGCCTGTATTTAATTTTATTTTCTTCAGTTTTGTTGGCACAAAAAAGTTTAGTTCACTTTAATAAACGAACTAAAGAACTAGTTCAATAAAAGAGCTGGCTCTTTCGATCCTTAGTTGAAAAGCTCCCCAAGCTCCACAAAGTAATTACAAAGCTTCATTACCCTTGCGCATCAAGCCGTGCTACTCATAAACAAAGAGAAATATACACCCATGCATACATATAGGGAAATATTGCTTTCATCTAGTTAAGCTTCTATGCTATTTGCCCTTAAAGTATGTCGCAGCTGTTTGAACTTTTTGAAACTTTTCAATCATTCACTTCCTCTCCCTTTTATCTCGCGCCTAATTGATTGCAGCGATTTGCAATATCGAAAAAGTTATCTCGGGGTGGTTTTTAACACGCCCATGTACTACATATTTAGTTGCACAAAGTAAAATTTTTATAAAGAGAATTAAGTACAATATATTCGTGATCAAATAAATCTTAGTTCACAGTTTTAGCTGAAAACTAAACTTCGTAGTCAAGAGTTTATAACTTAGGAAAGGGCTTCAGTATATAAAATGCAGGACGCACTTCCATGAATGTTCCAATTAATTGCCCAGATGGCAGCATTGAGGAAATTATTTGCAGCTCCTCCCATCTGGGTCGATGAAATGGTACGTTGGACCTTTACAAAACTTTGGACTTAATTATTCCAAAATTAAAAAGCAGGTAGAAGGGTTATAATTCTTAAAGCGCCTGAATCTTCATCAAAGCATCAAACAAAATGATTTCAGGTCGATAGGTCTCTCCTCTTTATTACCAACGTTGCTGGAATGCATATTGGACACCTATATCAGCGTAATACTTGCTCCATCGCTTCAAGCTGCCCTACTCGCAAATAAAGAAGGACAGGAAAAATCTGTGCTTCTCAAGAAATATTCTATATCTATCTGCATGTATGTACATAGAAGGCGTTTCCAATTTCTGCTCTGCAATACGATAGTAGCGTTTGTGAATAAACTGCTCCGAGAAGAGATTATAAACGCAGAGCAGGGTGAGACTCTTCTGTCAAAAAACTCTAAGTAAGTACTCTGAGCAAAAAGCACAACGATTTTTTTAACCAAGTTCTGATTTGATTTTTTCATGGTTAATATGCCGATTGTAAGAAATGTGATTCAAGTTGATCATTTAAAAACTTATTTGTATGTCTGACTGTGGCTGAACTTGCATAGATGCTTGCTGTTATTTGTTGGCTTCAAGCGGATTCTGTTACGAATGCCCACCAGAAGCGGTGTATTTTTTTTTGTTTTTCTTATTTACAAAAAAGCATCTGTGGAGTGCAAAACCAGACGAAGAAAATTTATTCAAGTTCAACATTTGAGGGTAAATTTGCAGAAAGGCTGTAGCTGAACTTGCATAGAAGCTTGCTGTTATTTGCTTTTAGAAGATGCGGCTTCGAATATCGACAGAG
Source organism: Rhagoletis pomonella (assembly GCF_013731165.1). NCBI lineage: Eukaryota > Metazoa > Arthropoda > Insecta > Diptera > Tephritidae > Rhagoletis > Rhagoletis pomonella. Next base: position 33,825,964 of record NW_023458556.1, read on the forward strand.
GCCAACGTGTTAATTCGATAAAAAAAATGTTTGGTTTGTATCTCCGAATTATGAAAAAGTATCTGTGAAGTGCAGAACATAAGGGGTTCAGGTTTAATAATGGTTTTAAAACCACTTAAACTCGCTACTTCAACCAACCAACCGCCAACATTAGGGGTCTCCCCAAAAATTTAGGTATGTAGCACAATATTGTAACATTGGCAAGACCAACGATGGAATGCTCTCAAGAAAAAGCTTAACGCCAATAACATAGATAAGGATCAACAGCTGGCTTCTCTTCTTATAACACTGAAAACTAACCAAAACGCTCATCACTCTACTGAACTTTGTTGCGGCTGATCTGTGTGCAAGATAGATGGAATATGACACTGTCATCAGAGTGAACGCGGCTAAAAAATGGATCTCCTACACCCAACATCGCCGGATCCGTGTTCCCGCTAACTCCAAGGAACATTGGAAATTGGACACGTTCAGCGAAGAAAATTCAATCAAAGTTTACACGGCTGGATTAAAACTCGGACTCACTGACCAGTGCAGTGTCTTTTAGACGGTACTGACCACATTACTTAACTCTGGGACTTCCACTTTAGGAATTCTGTTACGATTTTCACCTAGGGAAGAATGAAAGCGCTAGTGTAACGAATGATGGAAAAAGCGCTTGGTGCGGATCTCTGTCTGGAGAATCTGCAGATCAGGAAATAATATCGACTGAGTGAAAATTGAACTCTTGCCATAAAGCCATATTTTATTGTTTACTCTTTTTCGGTAACTTTTGATAATTTTTTCAGTACATTTTTGATTTGAGTATTTGTTTTTTCTTGAAGTCGGTGAAATGTTTGAGACCTTAGTAGTTTAGAAATATATTCTATATACATTAGACTGCATCACTTCCCATACAAAAAAAAAAAAAAAAAAATGGTACTGTGTTTTTACTGGAATTATAAAATCTATTATATTTTAAGACTTCCACCAAAATATTTCGGAAAAATTATAAGATTCACGTGAGCTGGACCGATTTGAAAATACCTACGAAAATGGAGTAAATCAATCTTTGAAAAAAGTCAAAAAACAGCATAAAAAATCTCATTATGATGACTCCGTTAAAAATATTTTTATGCAGATTTTTTAAGCTTAATCTATTTTCTCATCTGAGGGAATTTTTTTTCAAATAGTTCTTTAGAAACTGTTTTTATTTATAAAAAACTCCATTTTTACAGGTATTTTCAAATCGGTCCAGCTCACGTAGATCTTAATATTTTTCCGAAATATTTAGGCGAACGGCTTAAAATATAATAGGTTTTGTAATCCCGGCGGAAAACCCGCAACTTTGTTTGGTGATGCGGTCTAATGTACATACATAGCTTAAGGTAACATTTTTAGTACATATTTAGCAACAGGCACAGCAACTTTGTTCAGCAAACAGGCCCTTGTATTGTTTTGTTGTTTTGGTAATGACTGGTTTGCGGCACTCTTTATCTTATAATTCTACAAAAAAAAATGCAACAAATCTCGTCCTTTGTTTATTTAATGTATCAATTTAGAAGCAAATGTCTTTATTTACAAATGTTCCAGGTTTAGCGACATAATTTTTTATCATGGCAAGTTCATATACATATGTATGTACGTATATACAAATAGCATGCTTCTAGAATAGACACGTATGCACATCAGCTTAAAACAAATATGAAACTACGAACCTAAAA
>NW_023458556.1:33827766-33830071 GCF_013731165.1 Rhagoletis pomonella
TTTTAGGTTCGTAGTTTCATATTTGTTTTAAGCTGATGTGCATACGTCTATATTCTAGAAGCATGCCATCTGTATATACATACGTACATACATATGTATATGAACTTGCCATGATAAAAAATTATGTCGCTAAACATGGAACATTTGTAAATAAAGACATTTTCTTCTAAATTGACACATTAACTCAATAAAGGATGAGATTTGTTGCATTTTTTTTTGTAGAAGTATAAGATAAAGAGTGCCGCAAGTCAGTCATTACCAAACAGTACAAAGACCTTTGTGGGTTGACGAGGTTTGCTGAACGACATTGCTGCGCCTGTTGCTATATATGTACTAAAAATATTACCTTACGCTACGTATGTACATTAGACCGCATCACCAAACAAAGTTGCGGATTTTCCGGCGGGATTACAAAATCTATTATATTTGAAGCCGTTCGCCAAAATATTTCGGAAAAATATTAAGATCTACGTGAGCTGGACCGATTTGAAAATACCTGCAAAAATGCAGTTATTTATAAATAAAAACAGTTTCTAAAGAACTATTTGAAAAGAAATCCCCTCAGATGAGAAAATAGATTAAGCTTAAAAATCTGCATAAAAATATTTAAAAATATTTTCAGCGGAATTGTAATGAGATTTTTGATGATATTTTATAACATTTTTCAAATATTGATATACGAAAAACTTGAATAACTGGGCCAAAACTATTCCGATTCCACTCGTTTTCTTTTTATTATAAAAAAACTCATTCACGTCCCATTTTTTTTTTTCAAATACCAACAGATCTTAATTTAACTCGAATTGGCACTCGTTCGTCCTACCTTTCTCTTTCATCCTTTGAATGAGTTTATTAGCAAAGAAATAAAAAGGGTGAAAAAATACTTTTCCAATGATACCTCACAAGTCTAAATCGGAATAGTTCAGGTTCCGCTATTCAAGTTTTTCTTATACCAATCTTTGAAAAAAGTTAAAAATCAGCATCAAAAATCTCATTATTACGATTCCGTTGAATTTTTTTTACTTATTTTGATGCCAATGTTTTAAGCTAAACCATTTGGTTATTTGAGGTGATTTTTTTTTTTTTTTTAATTTAAGAAACTATTCTTATTCATAAACAAGTAAGAAAGTCTAAGTTCGGACGGAGCCGAACATTAAATACCCGGCGCAAGTATTAAATATATGTTTTTTCACCCTTCCGAAACCTTCCGCTAGATGGTAAGCCGAGGTGTATCAATTTTGAGTAAATTAGCGTCCTTCAATTTCGAAATATTGAAGTTTCAAGCATTTCTGAAATTTACCGTTTTATGAGAATCGGCCGTTATTTTAGTCCGATTTCAATAATTTTCAACGTTTTGCTTATATGTGGCAAGCACAATAACCACACCGAGTTTGGTACAAATTGGTAGAACGGTTACCGATATACTTATATGTGATTATAAGTGGGCGGTGCCACGCCATCAATTTTGAATAAATTAGCTTCAATATTTAATGATTTATCGAAGATTTTGTATTTCTCTAAATTACCGTTATATGGGATGTGGGCGTGGTTATTGTCCGATTTTAAAAAGTTTCCGCGGTTTTTTATGCTGTACCAAGGCCAACAACTGTGCCAAGTTTGGAAGAAATTGGTGCAGCGGTTACCAAGATATACACATGTAACCATAAGTGGGCGTGGCTACGCCCATTTTCCAAAAATTTATAATATTCTTATTTTTCGTCTAAAAATTATTGTAAATATCAATTTTGAGTGAATTATCTTCAGTAGTTACTAAAATATCGCAGTTTTCGTATTTCTGGAAATTACCGTTATATGGGAAGTGGGCGTGGTTAAAGTCCGATTTCGCCCATTTTCAATACCAACCTACCTTGGATTAAGGGAAACCTACATTCCAAATTTCGTTGAGATATCTCAATTTTTGCTCGAGTTATCGTGTACACGGACAGACGGACAGACGGACGGACAGACAGACATGGCTTAATCGATTTCTTTTTTCATCCTGATCATTTATGTATACATTTGTCTATATCTATCTCGATTCGTTTTGGCTGTTACAAACAACCGTTATGTGAACAAAATTAATATACCCTTGTGCACAAGTGCGCTCGGGTATAAAAAAAAAATTGGAGTGGTTTACTTTTTTGTGTTAGCATACCCGAATGGACTATATTTTTATGATGTACTACATATGTAAATATGTGTTTTGGAACGATTTTTCGTCATCTAGTCACATTTTTGGTTTGGAGACCAACTGGTATCGTCGTTGTGACATTTTTACACGAAATGACGAGGAATGGCAGAAATT
>NW_023458556.1:33830171-33832809 GCF_013731165.1 Rhagoletis pomonella
AATTTTTGCTCGAGTTATCGTGTACACGGACAGACGGACAGACGGACGGACAGACAGACATGGCTTAATCGATTTCTTTTTTCATCCTGATCATTTATGTATACATTTGTCTATATCTATCTCGATTCTTTTTGGCTGTTACAAACAACCGTTATGTGAACAAAATTAATATACCCTTGTGCACAAGTGCGCTCGGGTATAAAAAAACTCCATCTTTGGAGGTATTTTCAAATCGGTTCAGCTCACGTGAAATTTTATAATTCCAATGGAAACACAGTACCGATTTTTTTTTTGTATGGGGAGTGATGCAGTCTAATGTACATAGAATAATCCAGAAAAGTACTGAATAAATTGCCAAACTTGCCGAAAAAAGCAAACAGTAAAATATGGTTTTCTATGGATCGTTCCGGGAATGCTTAAAAAAAACCGATTTCGACTAAGTGATGTCGCTAAGAACTCTTACGCTTCCTTAGTTCATCTCTTGCTGAGCCGCAGCCAACAAACAATTCTTTGATACTAGCGCTTTCGATGCCGCTACTCTGTCAACGAATGTAGTTGCTTGCAACATTTTCTATAAATGACAAAATGTCGCATGTTTGACAAAGAGAAAGCAAGAATTCAGTTTTCACTCAGTCGATATTATTTCTTGATCTGCAGGTTCTCTGGAAACAGATCCGGACCAAGCTCTTTTTTCATATTTGCACAATCGGTGTAGATGGTTGCACCATCATTCGTTAGGCTAGTGCTTTTATTCTTCCCTAGCTGGAAGTCGTAACACACTCCTAAAGTGGAAGTCCCAGAGTGACGTAATGTGATCAATACCATCTGAAAGACACTGCACTAGTCAGTGAGCCGAGTTTTAATCCAGCCGTGTAAACTTTTATTGAATTTTCTTCGCTGAACGCGTCCAGTCTCCAATGTACCTTAGAGTTAGCGGGAAGACGGGTCACGAGCTTGTTGTTAGTTGTGGGGCTTAGTGCCGGCAGCAGTCGGTTATTTCTCAGAGATCCAGGATGTGGAGTTCAAATACTTAAGTAGTTGCTGTGGGTTAATATCACTTATGGCTGTTAAACCACAGTGGCAGAGTTTGCCTAGAAGCCTGATTCTAGTCCTACATAGTGCTGGGCAATCACAGAGCAGATGCTCCACCTTTTCTTCTGCATCTGGTGAATTACAGCTATGACAAGAGTTGCTGTGTTCCAGTCCTAGTCTTGCAACATGGATTTCCACCGCCCAGTGCGTTGTGTAAACGGCAGTTAGTCGAGTTCAATCCCTCCTGTTGGCCACAGACTCCAGCAGACCCTGCAGGATTGTGGGCTTTTTCTCCTACTATTAGCCACCTTTTTTCATTGCTCAGAGATGCGGCTCTTGATATAACTCAGAGGAACAAGAACCGCCTGTGCTGTGTCATGCTTACAGGCATAGGAAGTGCCTTGATCGCTGCCTGGATATACAAGAAAATAGCAATGCTGGTTCCGGCTAGCTTTGAGGCCGAAGTATTGAAAAGGAACGAAGGACGGATGCATTCAGATTTTTCGCGAAGGCTTTAGCCGCTGAAAGAGAACAAGACACGTTTATGCCCGTACGTACATTCTTTCCACAGTCGTAAGTTCCCTCAACCTCAGGGCACTCTGTAAGGCACTTTCCGTAATAAATAGATCAGTCGGTGGCAAATGACAGATAACTTTCAATGCCTTCGTTGGCCATGATCTGATCGCCCATGGTAATCACATGCCTAACATTGTGTGTATATATAGCTCATCTCTACGGCCTTCCACCAAACCAGCGAACCTTATGCAATAATTGGGCGAATTACCGCCTTATACATCCATATCATAAGATCAGGTCGTAGGCCCACTTCTTACCCAGCTATTTCTTGTAGGAATATAGAGCATCATAGGCCTTTTTTACTCGATGTTCTGTGTTCATTTTCCAGTTTAATTTCGGTGTGAGAATGATTTCCAAAGGAGAAAGAGAAAGGGTATGCTCTTGTAGGGAAGGTAGGTTAAAATTAGGAGTCTTTTTTCTTGTGATGAATAATTGTAGTTCGCTATACGGGGGATTAATGTTGAGCCCGCAGTTGTCTGCCCAAGAACCCAATACCCCTAGCGCTCTTTAAATCCCTGATGTAGTCATTGCGACTTTGCGGAGCCTTTCATCGTTGCTAGGACCCCTATTTAATTTCCTATCCGAAATTAGACTCAGATTTTTAAAGTTTTCAGGCGATATTTCCGAGAAATGAGCAACAGTGTTTCCTGGTAAGTATTACCAGTTCAGATTTTGTAGAATTGGCTCCTAAACCACGACTGATGTACCAGCATATGAGCTTATTTAGTAGCCCTATATAATAATAGTCAGGGATAATTGATCTTTTCTCGTAACCATAATGTCATCGTCGCACCGCGGCGTAGGCTACAACTCTGCTAGCACACTGTCAGTGGCTTTATTTCAAAGTAGATAAGTAGTGGCGATAGCGGTTGGCCTACACTGAGAAAAAAAGCAAACAAAAAATTTGTTAATATTACCAAATTCAAATTTGAAAAGGAATCAATGTGATTTTGATATTAACAATGATATTAACAATGTCATGGTTGATATTTTCATCAATGATTTGATAATATTAATTAATTTGTTTTTT
>NW_023458556.1:33832909-33834425 GCF_013731165.1 Rhagoletis pomonella
ATAAAAGAGCTGGCTCTTTCGATCCTTAGTTGAAAAGCTCCCCAAGCCTAATACAAAGTAATTACAAAGCTTCATTACCCTTGCGCATCAAGCCGTGCTACTCATAAACAAAGAGAAACATACACCCACACATACATACATATAGGGAAATATTACTTTCATCTAGTAAAGCTTCTATGCTATTTGCCCTTAAAGTATGTCGCAGCTGTTTGAACTTTTTGAAACTTTTCAATCATTCACTTCCTTCCCTTTTATCTCACGCCTAATTGATTGCAGCGATTTGCAATATCAAAAAAGTTATCTCGGGGTGGTTTTCAACACGGCTATGTACTCTATATTTAGTTGCACAAAGTTAAATTATTATAAAGAGAATTAAGTACAATATATTCGTGATCAAATAAATCTTTGTTCCCAGTTTTAGCTGAATACTAAAAATCGTAGTCAAGAGTTTATAATGTTTGTGGACTCAAAAGAAATTTATGTACGAATCTAGTATTTTTTACCAACTTAGGAAAAGGCTTCAGTATATAAAATGTTGACGAACTTCCGTGATTGTTCCAATTTATTGCCCAGATGGGGAATTCTCTCCAAGATTATTTGCAGTCCTCCCATCTGGGCTCGCTGAAATCCTACCTTAGACTTCTAAAAAGTTTTGGACCTAATTATTCCAAAATTAAAAAACCTCGCCTATATACCATACAAATGGACGCAGGTAAAAGTGTTATAATTATTAAAGCGCGTGAATCTTTGTACATCAAACAAAATGATTTCCGGTCGATAGGTCTCTCCTCCTTATTACTAACGTTGCTGCAATGCATATTGGAAACCCATATATTTGGCCCATCGTTTCAAGCTGCTCTACTCGCAAATAAAGAAGAACAGGAAAAATCTGTGCTTCTCAAGAAATGTTCTATATCTATCAGCATTTACATAGAAGGTGCTTCCAATTTCAGCCCTGCAATACGATAGTAGCGTTTGTGAATAAAATCTTCGAGAACAGGTTATAAACGCAGAGCTGGGAGACTATTCTGTCAAAAAACTCTAAGGAAGTAGCGTGCAAGAAGTAAACGTGCAGATATGCTTGCTGTTATTTGTTTGATTCAAGCGGGTTCTGGTTCGAAGGCCGCCAGAGGCGGAGCAGTTTTTTATTTTTTGTTTTTCTTATTTACGAAAAAGCATCTGTGAAGTGCAAAACCCGATCAAACGACGAAGAAAATTAATTCAAGTTCAACATTTGAGGGTAAGTTTGCAGAACGGCTGTGGCTGCACTTGCATAGAAGCTTGCTGTTATTTGCTTGCAGAAGATGCGGGTTCCAATCTCGGCAGAGGCCAGCGTGTTAAAATGATAATACAAATTTTTGTTTTGTACCTCCGAAATTTGAAAAAGTATCTGTGAAGTGCAGAACATAAGCGTATTCAAACGGAAAAATCCGCAACCAAAAATTTGTTAAATGTAAACATTAATTAATATTATATTCAACAATTTTATAATGAGCTCGAGGCCATTTTTTAAATG
>NW_023458556.1:33834525-33839585 GCF_013731165.1 Rhagoletis pomonella
ACGTATGCACATCAGCTTAAAACAAATATGAAACTACGAACCTAAAAAAAAGGTGGAACAGAAAAAAATAGTGCAACACATGTGAGCAACGCATAGAAAAGCATGCACGCCGCACACACAAAAGCCTTCACAAACGCCTCAAAAATGCCACTGCAGTAGTTCAAACAACAAAGAGAGCAGCTGACACCTTAGCTGCTACATACTTGCATACATACTCTCATAAATGCGTGAGTGCTTGTTGGCTTTTGTCACGCCAAAGGCTTTTTGCAAGCAACTTTTTTATATTCGCCTTTTTAATAGTAGTTCTTTACATCGCTTCTGGCATCATGGCAGTTAGGAAAATGGAGCGTGCAGTAAAGACAAAAGTTAGAAAAGACAAAGTAAAAAAAAAGAATAAAAAATAAAAAAAAAACAAACAAAGACCAAAAGTTAAAAGGCGTTGCAAAAATGTGAGCTAAGTTGAGTTGTTAACTGAAATTTTGATGGTTATGAAAAGTGCATAGTTTTCTTGGCACTCGTAGCAGCTACTATTTTCTTTTACTCATAGTTGGCAATGTGTGGGCTCATGGCTTTTGTGACACATGAAGGCATACCTTTATTGAGTTTTTTTTTCATGAGGCAAGGTCTATAGCTTTATAATCTTTTGGGAAATAAGTATGTTTGCAGTTATGTATGTGTGCTTGTCTTCTCACACATTAATATTTTTTTCTGTAAGAAACTGTTTTTTTTTCCTTTTACTTTTTTCTTATTCGCATTCATACACAATCTTTATACGCACGTTTTTTGCTTGATGGCAAAGCAGCACGTGACATTGTGTCATCATCGTTGTAGCCATGTTTTGGGCGCACAATGCGATAGTCACTTAATAAAAGGTCGCCTACTTTTTACAGGCCTTAGTTTATTGCCATGTCGACTGACTGTCCACGTGTTTCCCTTGAGTGTAATTGTGACGAAGACAAACTGTCTTAATATTTCCTATGTAGTTATGCACGTACATACATATATTTATACTACGTAAATACATGTATTCATGCGTTAGGGGATAAAACATATGTCGTACATAAACTGCCCAGGGATGTCTTGTTACGAGGCAAATGGCAATTTGCATTGTCAAATTTATGCTGCCAACTCAATACGCACATACACACATCTTCGTTAACATCTTAGGAAGAGAGCAATGTCAAACATACATGTACATTAGACTGCATCACAAAAAAAAAGTTGCGGTTATTCCGCCGGGATTACAAAATTTATTATATTTTACGACGTCCACCAAAATATTTCGGAAAAATATTAAGATTTACGTGAGCTGGACCGATTTGAAAATACCTTCAAAAATTTAGTTTTTATATGAATAAAAATAGTTTTTTGAAAGAACTTTTTGAAAAAAGTCACCTCAGATGACAAAACAGATTAAGCTTAAAAAATGGCATAAAAATATTTAAAAATCTTTTTAACAGAATCGTAATACGCTTTTTTTTACTTTTTTCAAAGATTGATTTACGAAAAACTGAATAACTAGGCCAAAACTATTCGGATTTAGACTTATGGGATCTCAGTAGAAAGGTATTTTCCCACTATTTTTATTCCTGTCCAAAAAAAAAAATCATTCGTGTCTAATTTTTTTTTTTTTCAAATACCAACACATCTTAATTCAACTTTGAATGATGTTCGTTCATCATACTTTTCTCTTTCATCCTTTGAATGAGTTTATTAGCAAAGAAGTAAAAAGGGTGAGAAAATACCAATGATACCTCACAAGTCTATATCGGAGTAGTTTAGGTTCAGTTATTGAAGTTTTTCTTATATCAATCTTTGAAGAAAGTTAAAAAACAGCATCAAAAATCTCAAAATTATGATTCCGTTAAACATTTTAAACAAATTTTTAAAAATATTTTTATGCAAATTTTTTAAGCTTAAACCGTTTTGTCGTGTGAGGGGATTTAAAAAAAAACAAAAAAAACAAAAAATGTACGAAACTATTTTTATTCATACAACACTCCATTTTTGCAGGTATTTTCAAATCGGTCCAGGTCATGTGTATCTTAGTATTTTTCCGAAATATATTCCAATGGACACACAGTACCGATTCTTTTTTTTGTATGGGGAATGATGCAGTCTAATGTACAGAGATAATCATTTGGAAAAACACAGAAGAGCATATGTAGTTGCAATAAAAAATGTTAATTTTTTGTCACTTTAATATTTAAGGACACCTTCATAAATAGCACTATAATCAACTACTTCGCTAGTGAATACAAATTTTAAGGAAAAAGGAGACGATCGCAGCCACGAATCATCTACTTTGGCTAGTCTCTTAACTTTTCTATGTATGTATGTATGTAGTAAATTGTTCCTAATTTATAAGCACCTCATTTTGAATAATTTGAAATATTACCCATTGGGATACTTATCTTCTTCTTAGTAATAAAAAAAAACATTGGCTTGTTAACAGGGGAAGGTTTGCATAAAAAAATTTACTTGGTGCACAGTGTTTAAAATTCACATTTTTTTTGTCTCCATAAATAAAAAGAATACCTAGGATCTTCCAAAAAAGTTTTAAATTGTAATTTTACCTGAAAACAGGATGTATTGAACTTTAAAAAAATTTTTTAAGATATATTTTCGCCATTCTTGGGTCAAGGAATCCATTTTCCACACTATATAGCTTGGATTAAGTTATAAATTACTAAAAATCATATTATTAATTATATATGCCTTACAGGAAAAAATTCGCCTATATTCGGCAACAAAACTTTTTTAACATATATAATTTTAGGTGACTTTCACTTCTAAATAAATGGGGTTTGAGTAGAGGCAAGATAATCGAGGAGGATTCTGCTGGATTCTAAACTGATTGGCCTGAAATGAACTGCGTTGCGGAATTGGGATAATTTTTTGAAATTATTTACGCCCTCTCTCGTTTCGAACTTCTAAGTGGAAGTGCTAGGGGCACCTGAAGGCTATTAAAAAACAAACAGTGTAACTAGGAGCAAGTACAATTAGCATACGTTTCCACAGATAACCAAGCATTTTTGGAAACGGCACCATCAATAATAAAAACTGTAATTAGTCACGGATTACACCGAAACAATGGATGTGTCACTCGTCTTAGTACCCGGCCCTAGGAATAACAAGAGGTCTGTCAAATTTGCTAAGTCTGGATCAGAGTTGGAAGCCGAGCCAACAAACTGTCTGGCCGCAGTAGCAACTCTCACGAATCACATCCTAAAACCTATAACACAAAAGGAACACCTATTCCCAATAGTAAAAATCAAAAACGTAAAACCTTCTAAGAGCTAAAAAAATCGTCGGATTAACAGCCACGATCACTGGACACTGGAACATACAGCTAGAATGGGATCCACGTACAACCCTAGTTGTTGCAGCTGTAAACTCAAAGAGATTAGCATTGCCGCGTCGCCTCCGAAAAGCGGATGACGCTTATATGTATGCAGGAATACGCTCTGTGTTTTGTGATTGCGGTGCACGCGCTATAGAAAAAAATGTGGATATTTGTCAAACCAGTAATCGAATCTGGGCCCACCAAGTAGTAGAACACTCCTCACACCACTTGGCTATGGCCAGCCATTGCTGAGTGAGATATTCACTACATTTCTGACGGTAGTAAGTGAGAAGAGCAGCTTTTGTTTTAGTTACGTTCGACTCAGAGTGCTAAGCGAATTTACTTTGGTTTTTAGCTGCCGATAAGAAGAGGTAGATGAAAAACTACATAAAGTGAATTTTATGAAGTCATTTGCAATTAATAAAGAAAATATCGTTTAGCTGGTGTAGTTATTTTTGAGCTTAAAATAAATGTTTGCTTAGATATAAGATTTACATTTACTTTTAGACAGTTTCCCCGAAGATTTTGATATTTTATGCAACATATGAATAGCTAAAATAACAAATATGTAAGTGGATAACTTACCGCACTGCAGGAACTTCTAATATATCCCATTCGACTGATGTGTAAAATTCTGATAAGTCCACACCAACTTCTACAACATTTGTGCCGTTGAGTTCGTCGATATGCCGAAGATCCACCTGCGAAGTAAATAAAGAAGAAATAGTGAATATAGAACAAGTTTAAAATGAAAAATGATAAAACGAATATTTATATACATATTTTTTTTATTGAAATGAAGATAATACATATTTTTTAAATAGCTCTTCACAGCTTCCAAATGTTGCCACATATGCATGCCATTTGGTTTAATGAGTAAACAAGTAATTTTTGTAAAAAATTGAAGTGGTGGACAATACATAATTTTATTTATTTCAGTTCAATTTACCGCGTTTTTGTTTGAACTTTACTTTTTTTAACAAAGACGGCCCTAGAGTATAAGTTTGATATTTCAAACTTTGGTATAGATTCTTAAAACAAATCTAAAAGTTAACTACTGCCACATGTTAAATTTGATGCAAAATTATTATTTTCTAAATTACTCATACGCCAAGAATATCTAGCCGATTAAAACTCGTACACGCAGCAGTACATATTAGTAAATGTTTTTTTGTATTTGCACTGCGTACTTAATCTATGTATTTTACTAATATTTATCTCATTTCCATTGCACCAAGCTTTTCCTCGTTTCACTTCTATTTTTTTGAAATGTCTTTGCGCTGAACTTTTGCTCCGCTTGTGTAATTCTAGAACGCATTAGTACCAGGAAATGCTGTTGGCTAAACACGATTACGGAAGTCAACTGCGGATGAGTTGCTTACAGAAACGTGTTTAACTAAAGTTAATGGATAAAGAAGAGAAACGAAAATATTAGGAAAAAGTTAAATAAGTACAAATTCTGAACACTAAAAGAGGGACGTGCGGTTTGAGTAGTTCAACTTTTCAGAGCTGCGATTGAAAGCTCAACGCAGGTCTGGACAATTTTTGGAAATAAATATTTTTAAAAACAAATATTTTTAGAGGTATAAATAAAATGACGACTGACTTGAAATCCACACATTTGCGTACAAACTATGTATACTTTCACGTTTGCATATTAAGAGAACTTTTTAACAATAGTTTTTTTAGCTAGTTTAACTGATTGTAATTAAAG
>NW_023458556.1:33839595-33850692 GCF_013731165.1 Rhagoletis pomonella
TTTTTGGAAATAAGTTCTTGAAACCAATTCGATCAATTAATAGTAATATTTGGAAGCAATTTATTTTTCAGTGAAGATGATTTTAAAATTAACTCCTCCGCTGGATTTAAATAAACAACGTGAAGAAGATTAACTGCCAGCTTCAGCAGCAATTTAATTAAATAATGATTTTTTCTCTTCTGTCTGTTTTCATATTCAATTAAAAAAATGGCACATAAATTGCTTTATGAAACTTACTTTAAGTGTGATAGGAGTTACTTAGTTACTCGTAAGAATTTTCCAATTGCTTGGCAGAAAAGGTGGCAAAGCGCTAAAACCGGATTTTCTCCAAACAAATTTCCAAACAAATTTCAGAAATTTCTTCAAAAACTCATAGGTTTTACCTTTGTTTTTTTTTTTCAACCGCTCTACTGCCAATAGCCGCGCGAGAAAAAGGAGGGAGAAAATAGCTTCAAAAACGGGTCTGAATCCTGAAGAGATGAAAATGAATTTCTAGTAATCAGGTTTTGCAATTCAATTCAATTCAAGTCAATTTATGTGCAATTCATTTGTATTAGAGTTTCGAAATTATTTTATTTATTACATTAAGAACCGAGCTCCGCATGAGTATTTTTTTTATCATGAATAAATTCTGGGCGATATAGGTGATCCGATAAGTTAAATTTTCTACCCTTTGAATGCTTATGTAGCTATTTAAAATCGGTCTGAGTTTAGGTAGCGTCTACCTCCCATTTACGACAGTGCATAAAAATCAAAAAATATTTTAGAAACGGATTTGCAAGAGAAAATTTGCTAATAAAAGATTGTACAGCGCGTAAAATTGTCCTTTCCTCTTTATTTTGTGCAACCACTACAGCAGTAAAATCCTCAAAAAATCCTAAAAATAGGACACGAAATGTAAATCGGGAATAAATACAAATATTCTTCAGCAATAAATTCCCTGCGACAGAAAAAGAGGATATTTTCAAAAGGCAAATTTGGCGAGTTAAAAATTTTACGCCTCTAAAATATTTACTACCGCACATTTTTATGGCCTCTTTCATTTTTGTGGGCAAATGGCGGGAAACCGGCAACAGCTAATAAACAAGAGGAAAGTAAAAAATTTTATATTTTACATTTATACACATACATGTATGTTATGTGAGTATATATTACATAGTACGAGTATGTACTGACAGACACAGAAAATTGGCAAAGGGGCGTTGGATGTAAATTTGAACCAGTTCGAGGATAGGATAGTAAGGAGGGGAAACCATGCCAAATAAATACACATTTTTATGTGCAAGGGGATATAGAAAGTATTTTACAATGTGACAAGTCAAGACAGCTGTGATGAAGCCGCGTGAAAGTCGTGCGAATTTGCTTGAAAAAGGGACGAGCAGCAGCTGTGCATAGCAGACTGTTTTTTTTTTGCAGACAAATGAAAAAGTAATAACTTGAAGCTGGTACATTGAAGAGTATTGTTGTGTGATTGCAAAAAAATGGCACCTTATATAAAAAAAAAAAAACATTTATAATTTAAAGTGTGGTACCAGGTTGACGTTCCATGGATTTATAACAAACAATTCGATCAACAAAACAAAAACTTCCATTTGAATGCAAAGAAACAGAGATTGTACCGAGTATCCATTTTATAACAAATCTCGACCAAGAAATACTGATAGCTTTGCAAGTTAATTCGTTTAAGGCAAAAACCACTCGCCACGTCTTATTGGTTTCAAAATCTAAAAGTAATTTTTATTTACAACTAGCAAATACCCGGCGTGCTTCACTGCGCCTTAAAAGTATTTGGTACTGTTTGATACCCGTGTTGTAGTATTTCGTTTATTTTATCAATTTAATTGAATACCATTTTTCGAACAGGTGGCAACCCACCTCAAAAATGTTCTCGGCGGTAAACTTTCCAAAACCTCTTCAGTTTGATACCCATATTGCAATATTCAATTTATCTTATCAATTAAATCAAATAAAAATTTTCAAATAGATGGCAACCTTCCACAAAAATATTTTCGTCTGCATGCGCGTACAAACATGCAGACAGACAGACAGACAGACAAAAATTCTCAAAATTGTTGATTTGGCTTCTGTTGCTCTACTAAAGACCCCCACATTAATTTTCCTTTAATATCTATGATGTACAGACATCGGCCGGTTACAATTTTATTATGCATACATATATTATTCCTCTATGGAAATTAAAATTCCTTGTGCTTATAAATAGCAAGGTGTCAAAAATTGTGTAAAATACCCCTCTAGTAAAAATCGTTGTTCAGAAACGGCTATTCTGGCAACTCACTCACAGTCAACTCACCCACAGTCAGACATAAGTCTTTCGTAAGGCAATTGTAAATTCTGGCAACTATCTTGATAGCTCTTTACTGTCTTTCGAAAGACTAATTGGAAGATTTGCTAACGATGAGGTCTTAGCAAAAACTTTTTAAAGATTAAATTAAATTTAAAAAATATGTATATATTTTTTTTTTTTTTAACAATAAAAACTAATAAATAAAAGAAAATTAAATAATAAAAAAATATTTCAATTGAAAATAAATTAAAAATATTATTTTTAAATTAAATGCAATTAAAAAAAATCGTTTAAAAAAATAAAATGCAAAAATTAAATTAAAAAAGAGAAAAATTTTATAAAAAAAAGGAATGCAGAACTTAAAGATTAAATAAATTCAAAAAGTATTTTTGGTTTATAAATTAAAAGAATATTTAATTAAAGAATAAATAAAATAAGATCATTAAATTTAAATGACAAAAAATCAATATATATTTCTTTTTAAACCAGTAAAAATAAAAATTAAAAGAAAATAAAATTAATACAAGAAAAACCAGCTTAATTAAACAAGAATTAATAAATAAAATAAGTTTTTAAAAATTTTATGAAATTAAAAACTGCGTTTGTTTCCTAAACAATAAAATCTAAAAATTAAAAGAAAATAAACTAAAAAATAAAAATAATAATAATTAAAAAGAAAAATGATAATAATTAAAAAAAGAAAAAAAAATAAGTCCCTGAAAATTAAACTAAATAAAACAAATATATTTTTCTTTCTAAAACAATAAAATACAAACATTGTAAGACACTGAGATTAAATAAAAAAATAAATAAAATGAAATTCTAAAATTTAAATTAAATTAAAAAATTAGAAGAAAAAATTAATTATAAGAAGAAAAAAAATTCCTAGAAAACAAATGAAATAGCAGAAATACATATATTTTTTCCTTTTAAAGCAATAAATAAAAATTAAATTGAATTAAAAATAGAAAAAATGTAAAGTAAAAGAAAGAAAAAAAAAAAAATTAAAAAAGTCCGCTCCCCTGACTCGAACTCGGATCTTTCGAATAGTACCAGTATTAAATAGTACGCCTGTGCTCTGCTCACTCGGCTATTGCGACTGTTGGAGCGACTCGAGCTAAATAATATAAATACTTTCTTTACTTTTTAATGCTTTCTCTCAAAATAGCTTTTCGCCACGAGTGGTGAATGAGGCAGCATTTTTCTAAGGCGTTTGTGCTAGAATAACAAATATCTTTCGAACTAACTTGCCAATCTGTTTTTCCAATGTCTTACGAAAGACTTTTTACTATCTTAGCCAGATTTGCCTTGTTTATTGCAGATTTCGGCAGAATATCCCTTCGTTAACAACATTTCTTTCGCAAATTATTTTTAAAATCGAAGGAACTTCTAGAAATGGGCGTGGAAATTTTAGGACCAAGGTTAAGCAATTTAGATTTTATTGAGGATTTTGGCAGATATCTATTCACTAAAACGTTTGTTCCGCAGTTATGTTGAAGATACATATAAGCGTAGAGAGCTATTTCCGAAAGTGGATTGTATACATTTTTTAGCATTACCCGAAAATCTTCTTAGCAAGTAAGTTTTCTGAGCCGTAGAACTTCTTTTTTCTCTGCTACCAGTATTAAAATATTTCTAGTGAAATCGCATAAGCGGCAACTCTTTTTGAAAATATACCGCAGATGTGCAGGCCAAATTCTATAATTTGACTCTTCACTTTTGAAAATCGACCGGACGGTGCAGATGTGATGACATTAACAAAAAATGCCTTCGTTCGCCATCCCCTAGCTTCTTCTGTCACCTTTTCGCTTGGAATTAGAGCCCAACGAATATGTCACTTTTTCGCTACATCGATGTTTTCATTTACTGCCAACCGAAAGTAAAAAAGTTTAACGTAAAAAAGAAAATATAAAAAAGAACCACAGTTTTCTAAGAAAGGAGCCGCACGTGCTCATCATTGGCCCAAGAATGGTCAGAAAAGATATGTAAAAAATTTATGTTAAAAATTTTCTGAAAATTTAAGTTTAAAATTGGGTTTTATTCACTTCTGAAACTCGGAAAAAACAAATAGGTACCGCACTTTTGCATGCAAAATCTGTAACAATGCAATGGGTAAATATTTATTCGTTGCCGAGTGTCATGAAACCGGTAGTGATTGCAAATAATAAAAATAAATAAACAGAAATGCATAAATAAAAACAGCAATGTAGAAAAACAAAATAAGCGATTGCATTCAAGTTGAAGTGTCACACCTGCGTACTTTAATACAAATTCCATTCTACGTGCGCGCAGGTGGCTGCCGCACATGGCGTATGAGTAACACATATCACAATGAATTTATGCAAATCAACGAGGAACGGTAAAGTTCAGACCGTTTGAGTTTGGCAGCAAAAAATGCAGCTGATGCCGATTGCCAACATTAACAGAGCCAAAATGTGTGTGTGTAGGTATGTGTGTGGGAGTGTGTATGGGATTTATTATTTATGCATGCATATTCGTGTAATACATTGTTGTTGTTGTTGTTGCTTTCGTTGTGTATTATTAAATTTCAAATTTAATTCCATTTTCTCCACGTGCTTGCTGCACCAATCCTGTCCTTGGTATGTATGTATGTATGTATGTATATTAACAACCGGAAATATTTCATTACGTTTCGCTTCCGCTTGCATGATTTTTCATCAGCGTTGCAATCCATGGAACGTTTGAAGAGTTGAAGAGAGCGCAAGTGCAGAAGGAAGCTAGCGGCCAACTCGCCGAAGCATTTCATTTATTTCCTGCTTCAATTGTTACTGTGCCATTTCAGTTGTGCGCCGCCGCTACCGCTGATGATGCTTTTAATAACAATTTACGCCACATCAGCTCATCAGGTGTGCGAGGAGGAGTGAGGGTGAAGCGGGAAGACAAGTAGCAGCTCGTCTACCGTCCGACATAGCTGGTTGAAAATTTGGCATACCACCATTTGGTTACCTTCGATGGTTGTTCTGCTAAACCACCTGCGCCAATACGAAGATGCTCACTCACCTCAATCGCTTAGTGGTGGGTGAGTGTTACATCTTTCTTCAGCAGTCGGGCCCCACCTCTCCGTAACTGCGCCTTCTTAATCGTGTTCTTCGCTTCAATTGACTCCAACATGAAAATCCAATTTCGATACTTGGCAGCCGTGAATGCCTTTAACTTGCATTGCTCAAGTACTTTGCTTGGTGTACACTTACTCCGCCGTTGCCGTCGGCGCACTCGTCCAACTGTTGTTACTGATGCTGATTTTCTGCAATTGCACGCGAATTTGAATGAGTGGCAGAATCGCGCTGCCACTTCGCTTGAAAATTTTGCAGTATTGGCTTTAAATCGCCCCCCAAAATTGTGGTACAACGCACTTATACATACCTATTTAGTTTTGGGAAAGCTGTGCGAGGTGAGAAACACTGGGCAATTGTCTGGGTATGGCAGAGACAATCAAAGGATTTATTTTACTCATAAACTTATTTAGCTCCCCTTTAAATAAGTGATTGAAATTTATGGATGAGATAAGCCGTAAAAAAATTGCAGTGATTTTTTTCCAGAAGAAATACTGCAGAATGAAACTTCAACTTATTGCGGTAATAAAACGTTTCCGAAGGACAAGTCGACTTTTGTAGATGTGGAAGAATTTAGTTTGAAATTTGCAGAAATTCAAAATTGGATTTATTAAAAAAAAGAGCGAAAGAATTTGGCGTCATAAAAATGAGCGTTCTAGTTAGTCCTTATAAAAGCCAAAGACGTGCTTTTTCATATCTGTCTGAATTATGGTCGGATCACAAAGTGCGATATATCGATACATTCAACGATATATCGCACTTTTAAATCGAGCTGCAAACAAGATTATGATGAATATTTCTTACCACATCAACTAGGCTGGAATGGACTTTGAGGTGAGATTATTTGAGGTTTCGTTACGTTCCGACGATTTCAAGAATCTCAAGGATTGCATCCTAAATGCTACCGGCTTTGAAAGCTTACTTCGCTCCGACTGAAAACATTTGGGAGACTTTATAGTGATATAAGAAGGATGAATAAATTAAGACCACACAATTTTCTGGAGTTCTTCATTAGACATTAGCCGCATTGAAGACGCCTATGGAATCTTTCTCTATCATCTATTGTAAGCCGCATCAACTGTGGTGCGACCAAGCCCCCAAAAGGAAAGCCTTAATTTATATAAACCGGCAAGATTAAGCTTCTTGAAGAATAATCGAACCTGGTGAAGGAAATTTTCAAATGCATCAATTTGACTTATAAATATCGCAGGTCTTATTTAGTTGTTAATACAAAAATGAACTCGTTTATGTGCACTGGGATGAAACCCGTAGCAAAGCGAAAGGTATGGTTTGGGTTTCAGCTAAATAATCCGAATTGGTGAGATAGTAATCTTTCTCAAAGAATCATCTGTGCAGCTGTATTCATCAAGCCAATGAAGGGTGTAACACAAACATAAAAAATCACATTTCGGTACTCATTGGACGAAAACTCACTGTGACCCACAATAAACAACAACAGAAACTCAAAAAATACTTTTTTTTTGTTATTTAACCGTAAATAAAGCACCCACTGGGTCTAATAGTTATCGCGGTTGAATAGTTCAAAGTATTCACTAAGTAAAAGAAGTGGCAGCTAAGAGCTTTAAGAAGCCATGAACTGTTTTTTAGATGATTTTCGTAAAATATAATCTGTTCTGATGGCACCCATTCATGTTTGTCTTGTTTACTTAAAAAAAATAATTCCGAAAAACTGCTAAGTACTGCGAATTTCCCTTTACTAAAACTTCACTTATCGAGAAGTATTAAAACTCGAAAAACAAAAAAAATTACCACTGAAATATATATACATATTTTTCTCTGCTGGCTCGCTGCATCTAAATAAATTTCTAAGTTTGCTATATTCTTCTCCAAATTCGCACGAACCAAACCAATTAACGGTTCGAGCCAATTAAACCATTGATTGAGTTCAGCTTACTCAGACGAATTCAGACGAATCAGGTTGCAAAAAACGTGTAAAGTGTATATAAAAAGAAAGAGAGAATCGATTTACATCAATAGATGTACATACACACATTAGGGTTGTCTGTAGAAATATTAATACCTAAATCTTATATTTATTACAATTTTCCCTACATGCAAAATAAAGACATCCACGAAAATGTCAAAACTACAAAAAAAAAATCTTAGGGGCTGTTACTGCGGCTTTAAAAAATTTAGATTAAAAAAATTGCAACAATTCGAAAAATATTTGACCTTTTATAACTCGCCGAGTTAATGCTGGGAGTAACATTTTTTAGAATCTTTGCTATCAAATAATTTTTCATTTTTTCAAACCCATTTTTTTAGTTTTGAAATTTGTGTGGACTGAATTTTTAGCGCCACCTTAATATATGTACTTACGTACATATGTAGATTGGGTTTGTGTAAGCTATAAAATTCAAGTTACATAATTGAGTGTATGTACATACATATGTAGTACTATATACATACCTATGCTGTAAAAAATTGGTATCAGCAAAAAAAAAATAAATAAAAAATAAAATTAAGCGTACAGTAAGTAAATCCAATTGCACTCGTGGCTAAAATTTCAATTAGTAGTACAAACTCACCTGAAAACCATCATATGTCCAACTGCCGAATTTCATCACACACGTCTGTTCGTCGAATGGGAAGTACTCGACATCGATTTCGCAGGAGCTCTTATAAATCGCCGGTGGCCGCCAGTCGACGCGGCCCGTATAGTTGAGAGTGGCCTTTGTGGCTAACGTCACTTCGAAATTTCCATCGGCGCTGTGGTGTTGGTGTAATATGAGGCAGCAAACGATGAGTTGGGCAGCAGAGTGAGTGAACAAAGAGGAGAATAGAGAGGAAAATTGTGAATACATATGACCATACATCGTATCTAGAAGCAAATAGTGGATTTGGATATAAAACAATTCAAATCGAAAGGGTGAACTTAAAATTTATGTGGAAAATTTGAAAGGAATCGCAAAAAATGCAATAGGAAAGAAAAATTTGAAATATTCCAACATGAAGTAAGAAAGCTTAGTTTTCACTGCATTTTTTTACATAAACATTTAAGTGTATAAAATTAATCTAACCGAAATGTATGCTGGAAATTTTATTAAAATCGCATGATTAAAAGGAACAACACATATTGCGGTATTTTCAATCTTTGCTTCATCATGTATTTATCTGGAAATCTAGAAGCTTAAGTGCTTCAGCGTGGCACAACTGCACACATATGTGTATGTTTGTGTATGTGCGGTTGTGAATGCATGAAATACGAAACGGAAATTTGACTTTTCGTAGAAATTTGCCAATAAAAGGGAAGCAATATGAAAAGATTCAATTGAAATAAATCAAACTACCGCAATGATGAGTAGCAGAGGCGATGACAATGACAGCAGCAGTGGAAAGACCAACAACTGCAAAAAAAAAAAACGAATACAAAAAGAAAGACAAAAAAGCAGCAAATGTCGGACTTAGTGCTGAGTTGTTGACGGCTTTACGGCTACGACAGAAACATTTTTACTGATACTTTAACAGAATTGTCATTATTGCCCTATAGAGCAATCGAGTAGATCTTAAGACAACTGGTTACTTGTTGGTTGATTCGAGACCGAGATTAGCTTTCTCCACTTTTGCATTTTGTTTTTAAATTTCTAGGGTTTGCGCCTGATGTGGAACTTAGGGGGTCATTCTTCTTACAAAATTGGTTAATTTTTTAATTAAAGAAAACGAATTCTATCGGAATAGTTCACATTTGTCAAATTAATACCAGCTTTTCGGGTTATGAAACTTGAAAACTATTATTATTTTTTTTTAAAGAACTTCATTGTCTGTTTTTTTTTTTATCAGCGCCGGACGTATGCATCTTAATCTTTTTGTATTTGAAAACAAAATGCATCATTACTTAATGAGGAATTTTTTGTTATTTTCGGGATTGTATAGGGATTTTCGAACTTTTCAAAAAACTTCGAGTTTTTATCGAGATTTATCGAGATTTTCGGGACCTTTCGAGATCTTTTGGGACAACTAGGGTCTACTTTGTTGACTGGTGTATATTTGTAAATTAGGGAACGAAAGTAGTTTTCTGCATTTGTGTATTCTGTTGGTGATTTTCTGGAGCTTCCACCTAACCTAGGAGTTAATTCTTCTATGAATTACGATATGATTTTAAAAAAACTTGTTTTAATTTAGCAAAAGCCGCTGAAATTGGTTCGTTTTTAACCAAGAGCAAACTAGTTATATCGGACTATCTCCCATTTGTCAAATTGATACCAGTTCTTCGAGTTTTGAAATATTAAAATTAATGTTTTTTTTTTTTAAGAACGTAAATTCCTTGTTTGTTATGGGTCATACTTTGTATTTAAAGTAATTGTTTGAATGCGGTACATTCGGTATTATTTCGGCTATTTTCGCATGTTTTCGAGCTTTTCTCGGCATTTTTCGGAGTTTTCAAGACATTTATGTATTATTTTGGAACTTTTCGAAGTATTTTTCAGGACTTTTCGGTATTTTCAGAATCTTTCGGGATTTTTGGTATTCTCCAAGCATTTCTACTTAAATATTGCGCAATACTCAGAGCTACCATGGCGATTTTGTTTCATTTTTGTTTGAGATGGCACATTTTCAAAAACTAATTTTTTTTTATCAAAAAATGTGTATGCGAAAAATTTTTCAAGAAAAAAAAAAATTAATATTTCTTTTCGTAGAGAATTTTGATGTGTGATTTTTTTAATTTTTTCCTCGGCCCGTTCTCGAGATATTTGGGAAACTATTAAATCGATTTGTTTTTGTTTTTGTGCTGTAAATTTTTTAAAAATGTATTAATCAAGCTCAAATTTCATATTTTTTTTGCTAATTATGTTTATGCATCAACCCTTAAAATTTGAAACAAATCAAACACGTGAAGTGTGAACCCCGTCCATTTTAGTGTGGAGCGCCCCATATACGGTCGTACTCGATACATATTTTCCAAAAACTAAATAAAATTTTGCTCATCACTGTTTGTTATAGACTACTGCGCTTAGTTACATTTTTGGAATATTGCTAGTTTTTGTAGTTCGTAAATGCCTGAACATTTTTTTTTGGATTTTTAAATTCACTGCCAACCAGTTTAAAACTAGACCATCTTGGATTAGTTTGGAATTACCAAGGCAATACTACTTCTGTTAAACGAGTAAATATAAAGCACTTCACACTAGTGTCTTTCTACATACATACATGACTAATGTTTTTTCTCATCATAGCCTTACAATTGCTGATGCGGCTGATGATTGTGATATATGAGTATTTGATGCGGTGATATTTCATTGGGCCCACACACGTAATATACACACACACACCCACATACGCACAAGCACACATGCTAGGCTTTTATTGCGTTTTTTTTTGTTATTGGCATTGTAGTGTTTTTTTTTTGTTTGCCTTGTTAACTCAAACTACTTACTTATTATACAACACAATATCCGGCCGCCATATATGATCGGAGGGCACATGCAACATTTCAACACCGCCATACTCTTTCGGCTCCCATTGGAGTTTGTAATCGTACCAGGTTTGTTCCACCCACAAATTGGTTGTCATGATTTGATTTTTCAAATTGACATCAATCAATTGTGATAGCTTCAATTTGATGCGTACAGTTACGGCGTCAGTCACATTGACAACGGGACGCACCAATTTGTTATAGTTGCTGAGGAGATCGTCGTAGAGGCGCTTAGCATCGGGATTCGATGTGCTGCCTAAGAAAAGAGAGGGAAGCGAGAGAGA
>NW_023458556.1:33850792-33852145 GCF_013731165.1 Rhagoletis pomonella
AACAACGTTTTCGTTAAATTTCAGAATTCGGGCAACGTTTCCAATTTGTAAATTCGAGATAACAGTTATTTTTGGTCCCTTGGTAATTTGGTTATCGATCATATCCTACTTGTCATTTTTCGTATGCATATTTTAATTTTGTATTAAATCCTTAACAGTTCATAAAAGAGAAGGGAGTTCTCAAAGAAGTCCAATGTGGCAAAGCTTAATGTTTGCATTTGAAGAAATGTCAAAAATATGCCTTATGACTAAAAGGAAGTAGTAAAGAAATACCTTCTTTTTTTGTTTCATAGTTTATTTCAAGTCGAATTCATTTAAGGTAGTGTTGCCAGAACGGCTGATTTTATTCGCCTCGCTACACATTTGTCAAAATTTCTTATGAGTGAGCGAGAAAGTGAGAGTGTTGGAATTTTCTTTCCCTCTTCTTCCTTGAGCAAAAATAGCTGAAATTTAACACTTTTTGTACCAAAAGCAAAAACAAAGTGCATGTAAGTTTTTGTATTGTACTACCGCTACAACCTTATATGAATTCGCCTTGGTTTATTTATTATATGTATTTAAATTTATTCTGTCTACTAAAATTCCAACTTCTTGCTGTAAATTATTAAAGACATAGATATGGATTCACTTACGTAAGACATAAGCACATTTTACTTAACTTATTTTCGCAATGTAAGACAATATTTTTGCTAAAGAGCCTCCATTTTTATGCTTAATCCTAATAAAGCACTGACTATTAATTATGATTTCACGCCGATGAACTAAAATGAATATATTTGTGATAAAAATATAAATAAAAAATATATTTTCGCCTGTTTTGAATATTTACTCGTACATTGAGCATATTTATTTGGCCTCGGATGAATCATGAATCTTTTTTGCGTCTTGTATTAACTTGTATAAATTTAGTTGTATATACTTACATATGTATGTGAACATGCATAAATACATATATACAAAATCATTGCCTCAATACCACTCAGCTACGTCCGAAATGCTTAACATTTGTGGCCACATTGCTTTAGCAATCAATACAACTTGTCCTGTCATTTATCATTTGGCCAATTGTAGCAAATTTTTTTATTAGAACTAAGCAGAGTACATATGTACATACGTACTTAGGTACATAGTTTTTTTGCATGTAAATAGCTTTTACGTTGAATGTGTGATTGTTTGAACGCGTGCATATAGTCCTATGGATGTGAAAACAATACATATATAATTTTGTCACTATTTTTATGTTCTCAGTCCACATTACTTTTTTTTCAAAATATGTGCTTCAAATCATTTACAATTTTTCTCTCTCTCTCTCTCGCTTCCCTCTCTTTTCTTAGGCAGCACATCGAATCCCGA
>NW_023458556.1:33852245-33854229 GCF_013731165.1 Rhagoletis pomonella
TCGGGATTCGATGTGCTGCCTAAGAAAAGAGAGGGAAGCGAGAGAGAAAGAGAAAAATAGTGAATGATTTGAAGCACATATTTTGAAAAAAAGTAATAGCCCGAACACAATGAAAACGACGAGCTACAAACCACAGCTGTCAAATTATTTTAACACGTACTCTTATGTAGATAATTATTTTGGCGACGACCGGGCTACGCGACGGCTGTGGTTGTGGCCAGATTAGATCTATTTCTATTTTTCTGGCGACAGATAAGGTTCTTCCTCTTCTTTTATGTCAAACTCATACAAATTCATGATGTCGCTGCCGCGTTCAAAGAAATCATGTTGCCATCGACAAAGCGCTTAGATAATAAAGATGACAAATTGGAAGCTGTGGTCGGTAGCTCGTCGTTTTCAATGTGTTCAGAACTTAATGTGGACTGAGAACATAAAAATAGTGACAAAAATATATATGTATTGTTTTCACATCCATAGGACTATATGCACGCATTCAAACTATCACACATTCAACGTAAAAGCTATTTACATGAAAAAAACTATGTACCTAAGTATGTATGTATGCACATATGTACATACTTTGCTTAGTTCTAATAAAAAATTTTGCTACAATTGCCCAAATGATAAATGACAGGACAAGTTGTATTGATTGCTAAAGCAATGTGGCCACAAATGTTAAGCATTTCGGACGTAGCTGAGTGGTATTAAGGCAATGATTTCGTATATATTTATGCATGTTCACATACATACTCAACTAAATTTATACAAGTTAATACAAGACGCAAAAAAGATTCATGATTCATCCGAGGCCAAATAAATATGCTCAATGTACGAGTTAATATTCAAAACAGGCAAAAATATATTTTTTTTAGTCTTATCACAAATGTAGTCATTTTAGTTCATCGGCGTGAAATCATAATTAATAGTCAGTGCTTTATTAGGATTAAGCATAAAAATGGAGGCTGTTTAGCAAAAATATTGTCTTACATTGCGAAAATAAGTTAAGTAAAATGTGCTTATGTCTTACGTAAGTGAATCCATATCTATGTCTTTAACAATTTACAGCAAGAAGTTGTAATTTTAGTAGACAGAATAAATTCATGTACATATAAGTAAATAAGCCAAGGCGAATTCATATAAGGTTGTAGCGGTAGTACAAAAACAAAAACTTACATGCACTTTGTTTTTGCTTTTGGTACGAAGTGTTAAATTTCAGCTATTTTTGCTCAAGGAAGAAGAGGGAAAGAACATTCCAACACTCTCACTTTCTCGCTCACTCATAAGAAATTTTGACCAATGTGTACCGAGGCGAATAAAATCAGCCGTTCTGGCAACACTACCTTATTTGAATTCGACTTGAAATAAACTATGAAAAAAAAGAGGTAGTTTCTTTACTACTTCCTTTTAGTCAAAAGGCATATTTTTGACATTTCTTCCAATGCAAACATTAAGCTTCGCCACATTGGACTTCTTTGAGAACTCCCTTCTCTTTTATGAACTGTTAAGGATTTAATACAAAATTAAAATATGCATACGAAAAATGACAAGTAGGAGATGATCGATAACCAAATTACCAAGGGACCAAAAATAACTGTTATCTCGAATTTACAAATTGAAAACGTTGCCCGAATTCTGAAATTTAACGAAAACGTTGTTTCATAACAGTTATTAGATGAAAAATATTTCTTATTTCGCCAAGAAGAGTTATAATCCAATGTTTATTTTTTACGTTGTTTGATAACAGTAATTGTCCAACGTTTATTATTTACGTTGTGTCATAAACGTTATAAGATAAGAATAATGACGAAAATGGAGATGGAGAAGAAGATAAAGATGATGAAAATAAAAGTGAAGAAGTGAAATAACTGTTATCAGACAACGTAAGAAATAAAAGTTATCAGGCAAAGTGAAAAGTAAACGTTGGGTTATAACTCTTATCGGAGAAATACAAAATATTTCTCATCTAATAACTGTTATGGAACAA
>NW_023458556.1:33854329-33867905 GCF_013731165.1 Rhagoletis pomonella
AAATACAAAATATTTCTCATCTAATAACTGTTATGGAACAACGTTTTTCCGATAAAACTCATAACGGTTATGTCCCTGAAATCAACCGATCGATAAATTAATTTGAAAGTTTTTCTAAAGTGGTGACCAGATTTCAGTGGACCAAAAACCGGAAATTTCTAAAGCATCAAATCCGAACATACAATTTTGTTTTTTTAGAATAAAAAGACATAACATCTTTTGATATAGTTTTATTTAAGACAAAGCAAAGAGAAAAAAACTTGAAAAGTCGCCTCAAAAATGTATTCAAAAAATATATACGGTGGCGAGAATATAAATAGGGAAGAGACATTTCAGCAAGTATTGGTTACTTTTCTTGGTTTAAAAAATGTTTATTACTTTTTATGAAAATATGTATGTATAGCTTACTATGTAAAAAAAAACATTAAAATCAAGATTTCAAACTTTGTAGAACATTTACAAAAACTCGAAGAATTTTGACAAATGTTGATCAAAATTCTAAACTTTTCATTAAAATTTTTAGAATTTTTTGAGCATACAGTATTGTAGCCCATTAGATTTTAGTATAACAAAGTGCAAGTTCGAAATTTCTTAAAATTACCGTTGATTTTTGGCAAATTTTTGTTCGCACATTTTCTTCCAAACAAAGTATGTTCCACAATTTTTGTGTATGGGGAAAATGGGCAATACCTTCCACAAAAAAAATGTACCAAAATTAATGTTAAGTCCTAGCTACTTAAATTTGCATTTCGTTTTATCATAACTATAAGCGCACCACATATTGAACAGGTTTTAACAATTTATTTTCTTGTTATTTAATACAAGTTATTTTTTTTATAAAAAAATAGTTTATTGTTTAACAAAGACCAAATAAATCCAAGTCTCAAACTATATGCCATGTTAAAAAAAAAATCAAAAAAATTTCGTGAAAATTTAGAGATTTTTAATTAAAATTCTTGGGGAAATTTTGAGTATACAGCTTTATAACCCATTCAATTTTAGTAAAATAAAGTGCAATTTTGAAATACTTAGGACTTACTGTTGATTTTTGGCAATTTTTTTTTTGTTGAAGGTGTTGCGCATTTCCTCATCGAACACACTTGTATGGAGAAAATTACTAACACTGTCAAGAGACAAAAAAAAAAATCAAAAATCAACGGTAAGTCCTAGCTACTTCAAACTTTATTGTACTAAAATTGAATGGGCTACGAAACTGTATACCCAAATTTTTTTTTTAAGAATTCTAATTAAAAAGATCGAAATTTTTGCGAAAGTTTGTTGATTTCTTTTTTTAATATTGAAACTCCGATTTAGTCGATCTTTATTAAGGAATAAACTATATTAAAAAAAAACTAAAATTAAATAATAAAAAGGAAATTGTTAAAACTCGTCAATTTGTGGTGCGTTTATAATTATGACACGGGGTGTATACATATCTACAATTCAGTTAGCTTCAAGGCCATGACGAAGCAAAATTGAAATGAAATGAATTCGTATAGCTAATATAATGAATTTTATGAACCGCACACATGCCATTATGAAATGGTGATGATTTCGTTAGATTCGCAAGAAAGCAAATAAAATGAGAAAAAAAAAAATTAATTCAAACGCATGAAAACGGCCATAAATAACGCCTTCAACAACATTATTATCAACAGTAGTGGCGTTTAGTAGCGGCTGCGTATTGACGGCGGCGGAGTAGCGCGTGAAATGCGCTGTAAAAGTATGCGCGTCAGCAGATCATTAACTTGGTGGGTAATTAAATGTGTCATTAGCGGCGACAGCTTAAGCTGGTGGTGAAGAAAGTTGGCTCGAAATGGGCCGTCAACTGGTTATGGCAAATAAATAAAATGGCGCGGAGTGCGGTGTGTTTATTATACTTCCGCTCGGTTGCTTTCTTTTGCTTTTGAGATTTATGTGTGTGATGATTAGTTTTAACTATGTAGGAGAATGTTCTGGGCTATAAAAAAGCACTACTGCGACATGTAAGATTTATAACTGGCAGAATGCTATTGGTGCAACTTTGCTTAGGTTTAGATAATTCGTAAGATATCATAATGTCATAAATTCCACAACAAAAAATTATTAATAGTAGTCATGTTACGTTACGACATTTTGTACTGGTGAAGGTAACTGGCAGACAAATGGGCTATCTTTCTTTCTTATCTCATCGACTACCTAACTACATATAAGAAGGAATTCGAGTTTATCGGAAGGTGCTATTCGACAAGAAGAATTTTGATATTTGTAGCTTAAACCTGATATATCTATGTATTTATATTTACATGCAAGCGCATATTAGTTTTTTTAATAGCCGTAATATACTATAGGTTAGGTAAGGTTAAGTGGCTGGTGATATAATAACCGGTACACATATTTACATAGGCACACAGTTGGGCCGTTTGTGATACCAACTATATCTTGAAGCTCCTACTCTTCTTTGAAACAGTTGCCGCTGCAGTTACATTGTTTATCGACTTCTCCCTAATGCAGCACATTCACTTGGTGGTTGTAGGTGCTCTGAGGTGGTGTAAAAATTCTAAAAAATCAATCGAAATTTTTAGTCATTTGAACTCGTACTTTATTCCACTAGAATTCAATGCGCCACAAAACTGCATACTCAGAATTTAATTAAAAAACTCGAAATTTTAACGAAAATTTGTTGAATTATTTTTTTTTAATTGCATAAATTTTTAAGGCAGTGTCACTGGATTGGTACATTTGTACATTTTTATATTGGGGTATTGGTAAAAAAATGGGACAATTTTGTTTTTTGTAGTCAAAAGATTGGTACAATACAACGATGTTCTATTGAAAAATTTAAAAAATTTTGTGATTGGAATAAAGAAAAATATTTTTGTGAACACACAATTGGGATACGATTTGCACCAAATTTTGGCAAATACCCAATCATGTGACACTGCCTTCAAATTTATATTTATACGGATGTTTTTAAAGAATTAACTATAAAAACCTAACCAAAATTAGATAACAGCAAAAATAATATTTTAAAACTTGTGAAAATTTGGTGCGGCTATAATTTGTTCGACTACTGTACATAAGTTGACTATGATTACTCGGCCGTGCTATCATAGTAGCACAATGCAACTAAGCACTTTTTAAAATTTTCAGGCATTAGCCTCATGCGATTATCGATTATATTTTTAGTTGTTTGTGTGAAATATTTTATTTGTATCAGTATTTTTCTTTTAATCAAAATATCTTGAAATAAAAGTGAAATAAAAAAAAAATTTGCCAGAACATTGTTCCTAAAGATCGTTGGTGGAAATATACCTGCAATTAATTAGAAATAATACCTTTATTTTTAATTCGGTCGCTTACATGTTGATTTTATTTTTAATATCCACAACATTTTCCATATAAAACATTTTTTTTTTAAATCATGTTATGAAAACATCGAGCCATAACCGCCAAAAAGATTTAAGCAAAATTTTTTTCAAAATTTTCTTTTTGATGCAGAAATCTTCCCAGGGCATCTAGATGCATTTCTGCACAAAAAATAATATAATATATAATCACATACATATATGAAAATAAAAGATTCAAACTTAATATGAAATTTAGAAAAATTTTCATTAGAACTTCGAGCTTTTTAATCTGAGGTTCTAGAATTTTCAAACTTTTTACAAAACTCCAACAAACTTTCATCAAATTTTCGAATTTTTTGCTTTGAATTTTTAGAAATTTTTTAGATATGCAGTTTTATAACTCATGAAATTTTGGTGCAAGTTTCAAGCAGCTGAAAATTTGAGTCGATTTTAGTAAGCAATTTTTGCTGACGGCCTATCGCACCTTTTCCATTTAAATATACATTTCTTATGGAAAAAATGCTCCTGGCCATTTGTAAAAATAGTTTAAAAATTTCGCTATTGGCACTCGTTATATGAAGAAAAAAAATTGAACGAAATTTGCTTGTAAGACAAAATGCAAAAACGCAACCTAATGTGCCGTAAAACAAAGAATGAAACGCTACAATGTGTATCTCTGTTTTGAATAGTCAATGCCATAAAATTAAATTAGCATGTTTTTGGCCTAGACATAAACTGACGGTATAATGCATCAGTTAAAAAAAAATACTAAACATTTTTATTGCAAGTTGTTCATTTAAAAAGTGGTACTTTCAACATAAATTCAAAGGCAAATAAAGTCCTAGTCACTCTGTTTTTCTTCGCATATAAAAGCCTTAGTCTCCATAAAGGTTATATGCTCCGAAAAGGAATGAAAACCTAAAAACAAGTCAAATCCGCTTAACGTCAAAGTTTTAGAAAAAAATAGCTAAAAACTTGCCAGGTGGGAGAAAACGCTAAACAATAGGCAAGCGCAAGAGTCTAATGGCAAAAGAGAAAGTATGAAACAGAGCAAAAAAGCGTAGCCAATATAAACGCCTGGTGGATCATTAAGCGCAAAGCGCAAATAAGTGGATGGCTAGAAAAAATCCCATTAAAAGTTTAAAACCGCAAAAATTAAATGACATGGCACATTCTCCATTAAATAGGGATGCAGTTTTTTTCAAACACGTTTATAAGTGTATGTTTGCATATATATACATATGTATACAAGCACGTACAAGCAAGGTACAAAAAACAACTGCAGTAACTGCGCAGACGACAGTGGTACGAGCATAATCCACTTTAAAACACTCAAGAGGCATTGGCTGCGGTGGTAGGTAGTGATTTGGCACATGGAAACAAAAGATCAAAAATTGCGGACTTTGTTTTTTTTTTTAATTTTACACTTTCCAATGAAAAGACCTCCAACCTGCGACCTTCATGCAGCACTGACGTCTCAGTAGAGAGTAAAAAGTTTGCTACCAAAGTGACGCAATTAAATTTGCAAAATAATAAACGTAAAGCATATGGCACACACACACACACACACACACACACACACACACACACATGTACATAGACAGGCGAAAAGGATCTGACGTTGACGAAGGAACAGAAAATAGAAAAATATGAAAACTGAAATGTAAATTTGCCAAATTTGAAACCACAAAGAAGTAATTACGAAAATGTTCAAACACAGACCCAAAAAGCAAGCGTGTAACGCCAACATCCAGCACCGTATTAAGTATGCGTTGGATTCAGCGCCTGAGGCGTCAAAATCTAAACGCACACAGATGAAAGGGCCTCACACAGAAATTAAAATGGCTGATTTGCGTGCCACCAAGCAGCAGTGTGCCTCAATTTTGTGGCATTGACACGCAGGCACTCACCCAGCGCCGCGCTATGGGATCTGGTCCTTTTACATACAACTATATATACATATGTAAGTACTTAGCGACGAAGCGGGCAGGCAGCCAAGCAGGCCAGGACAGACAATTGTCGGCGGCGTCTGCTTTATGCCTGAACATTTATGCCATTTGCCATTTGTCGGCTGTTTGCTAAGCTATTAGACGTCTGCTCTGCAAGCACACGCGTGCAGGCAATTGGATTGGATTTTTAAATTCGAGTAGACAAATTTGCATAGAATATTTTTCTTTGCGCTTATTTAAACCATAAGGGTTCACACAATTTTTTGGGTGCGATTTTTGCTTGATATTTTTAAAAAGAGGGTGACAGGTAACAAAATCAACGGAAATTACGCCACTTTACACTATTTCGCATACCGGTGTGAAATTAAATCAAGTGACATTATTAACTTTTCAAAAGCGAAATAAAATCTGATGACATTATCGGCATACCAAAAATGTTTCTGTAAATTAAAAACTATTTAATTTTAATGAAAATTATCAATTCGTTAGAAAAGTTAGAGGACATCTCAAAAGTAGGGCTGAAATTTCTACTTATAATCACAAAAAACGTAGACATTCTTTGTGATGTCTACTTTAACGAATAAAAACGAGCTCCAACTGGCCACGCTAAGAACCTACCGGGCTTTGTGCGGCTCAACGCGGGCCAGATTAACTTAACCTAACCTAGTGAAAATTTGTATATAACATTTTCAATTTTTCTTGGGAAATTTATGTTTGCCAGGAGAGCGATATCTGTTTTTAGATTGACTGCTGAACCCAAAATATCTCGCGTTGGCAAGAGGGTTTCTTTGTTTGATCTCCAAGTTGATATTATGGGTGGTGGGACCCGGATCCTAGATAGACAAATTCCTTCACTACTTACTGCCCATAGTGTGCGTCCGAAACATGAAAACTCTTTCTTTGTTACAAGGAGGTATTTATCTTGTTTTCGTTTATCGCTTCCTTCTCTAAGCTAAAAAATAATGCGCTTACTAAACAGAGGCGTCAATCTAAATTTTTAATCTAGAGATAATGGGCATCATACAAAAAGAGTGAGCTTAAATTCAGACTTAATTTTTGCACTGACCACAAGCTCAAGAATTTGTACTGAATGTTGAGTTGGAGCTTAAGCTCACTTTTTATGCATGATGTCAAATAGCTATGTTAGAAATTTGTTTATATGATTTTAGAACACTTATAAAATCAGAAATCGTTTGAAAGCTGTAAATCAAATAGAGTAGAAAGTATGCTTTTTTACCATTCCTCTGGCATTGATCGTCAGAATAGTCTGAAAGAATTATAAGTGATGCATGGTAATGAATGCTTCTCCGATAAACCATTTGCCAAAGTTTTATAGCCTTTATTCAAAATCATAATTCCCAAAACTTGCTAGAATTTATGGAAAGAGATCGCTTATAAGTGTCAATGACGAAGACGACGATTGGATATTGAAGAAAGATAATGACTCGAAAGCCATTCCAATATCAACCCAATATCAAAAAAGAAGTTTTTTCTTATAGCGGTCGACCCCCGGAAGGCAATGGCAAACCTCCGAGTGTATTTCTGCCATGAAAAACAGCCTCTCATAAAAATACAATCGCCGTTCGAAGCCGGCGTACAATGGTAGGTCCCTTCTCTTTGTGTGAAAACATCAAGGTGCACGCCAAAAATGGGAGGAGAAGTTCGGCCAAACACTAACATATGTGTAAGCGCCAATCTGTTATTATTATTATTGACTCGAAGTCTCAAAGAGGGATCTACAAAGCATAGTGCAAATGAATCCAACTGTCCATCTCAAAGTCCAAAATATAATGTTTAGGTATTAAAAACAGAGCAACAAAAAGAAAATAGAAAGCAATCGGAAGCTCATCCAAAAATGATTATCGCCAAGACCACAAGATTCTTAATTTAAATAATAGGTATTTAGTAACTGTTTTGCTTTTCCTAATTAAAAAACTAATGTCTCTAAACTGCACCTAAAATGACTAGTTGATGATGTGTACGTAAATTCTGCGGGTGGGAAAAATTTCACTCCGTAGGGCATTTTCTGCCCAAAAAGAAATGTCTCAAAGCATTGCAATGAAATTAGGCGGAAACTATGTACATGCAACCGAAAAAACAACCATAGAACACTAGTCCGTTTGTTGTTTAGAGTGCATCAGCTTTGAAACTTAAAATTGAAGAGAATAAAAAAATACGTGTAACTACCGTTGGTGAGAAAATCTTTGGACAAAACTGTAAAACTAAAACAAAGCCCCTAGCTTATATATAGAAAAGACGCAGATATTATATTTGCTAAAAATTTACCACACCATTTAGGTGATTTCCTATTTCATTTACAGTACTCGTATATGCACATACATGTGTACATTTTTATTTACTCTGTTCTACTTTTTTAGTTCTATTAGTTTATTTTTTAAGATGAGCGCGTGCGAAAATATCCATCTGCCACTGCGATTATATGGCCGATTGTGTTGACCAACAGCAGCCACAAAATGACATGAATACTAACGTAATAACGAATGTAAATAAACATTGGTACACGTGTATTTATACAAGTGTACATATGCATGTGCGTATGTATTTAAAAATATGTGTACAAGATGATGTTTATATTGGCTGCTATGCACTTTGATTTATCTGTTATGTGGACTCACTTTTTGCGTTGTATATGTATACATAGGTACATGCACAGGTAAATTAACAAATATTTACTTTAATATGCAAAAGTATTGACACAGAAAAGGTTTCGCAATATACGGACAGTTTTATAGCCCATTCAATTTTAGTATAACAAAGCGCAAGCTTAAAGTTGCTAGAAAATCGCGTTGATTTGTGGGTTTTTTGCGAGCGGTGTTATTATT
Source organism: Rhagoletis pomonella (assembly GCF_013731165.1). NCBI lineage: Eukaryota > Metazoa > Arthropoda > Insecta > Diptera > Tephritidae > Rhagoletis > Rhagoletis pomonella. The sequence goes on from NW_023458556.1 coordinate 33,862,451, forward strand.
TTCTTACATACAAAAACAAGTTAAATAAAAGCTTATAATAAATTGTCCAACATAAATACTTCGTACGCAAAAAAAAAATTGCGAAAATCAACGCGATTTTTTTAGCAACTTCAAGCTTGCACTTTGTTATAACAAAATTGAATGGGCTTTAACACTGCATATTTAGAATTTTTCTAAAAACAGAAAGCTGCAAATTTTATTGAATTTTTCTGAGTTTTGCAAAAACTAATTTTTTTGGTGTACTGCGAACTATATTTTTATAAAAAATTGAAAAGAAATTATAATGAAATACTTTGCATATATTTCTCAAAACTTTTTGTGCCAATATTGTTTGGCACTTTATTTATATTAGGGTGGCCCAAAACTTCCAGCCATCTCTCAGAACGTAGAAATATGCAAAATAGGAGACCCGCATTTTTTATTTTTGAATCGATTTTTATTTAACGGTGCCAAACGGCTTTACGGTTTGGTTATATTTTACATGAGGACATTTTTTTTAGAATAGCTATAAAGTCGTTAAAAATAAAAATTTCTGGATTGAATAACAATACGTCCCTTCTGAAATTTTCAAAAATTATATTATGATGAATATTTAACTTTAAAATTCTACTACATAAACGAACACTTAAATATGTATCATATTTTTTTTAAATAATCAATGTTTCTCTAGTTAAAATCTGATGCCGTAAGGAGCCACAAAATTAAATCAACAAAATTTGATAAAAACTTTGAACTTTGTATTCTGATATTTAAATTTTTTTTGCAACCCACAAACATTTAATATAATGAAGTGTAAATTTCAAGTGGCTAAATATTTGTATTGGGCTTTGAAATTTTTTCTGCTGAATGCAGAATAAAAAGTTCGAAATATTGATGAATATACATTTTGTATAAATTTTTAAACATTCTTTAAATGGTTTTGGTTAGAGTGTGAACAAGAAATTTAAACTATTTTTTGCAACAGATAACCATGGCATAATTTTGAAAGAGGATATCACACTGACTATTTTGCACATCTCAGTTTTTTTATTTGCATTCAGAGGATAAGGTGTCATACAGGTCTCTACTTAGTATTTATTCGTACAGTTCGAAAAAAAATTTACGAAAACCTTTAAAAGGATAGGGAAGAATGAATGGTAGCGGTTTTCTCAGACATCAAAGCTCTAACTCTTTAAAATTTTGTAGTCGCAGTATAAAGATAAGCCATGTCCCTTTAACATTTAGGAGCAAATAAAATAGAATTCATGCGTGCTGGACAATGACTTTGTTCAGCAAAAATCATCAACAAGATGTCTCCTTTTAAAAATGTGTCATGGTTATTCTGTTGCAAAAATGCTATTGTACAGTGGAGTTTAACATAAAATCAACCCTTGAAAGACATTGTGAATTAAAAAAAATAATTATGTTTATGTATGTTTTCAACATATCGGCAAGTATGCATGGAGCGTTCCATACCAAAACGGACGGGGTTCACACTTTATGTGTTTGATGCATAAACATAAATAATAAATAAATATGTAATTTGAGCTTGATTAATACATTTTTAAAAACTTTACAGCACAAAAACAAAAACAAATCGATTTAATAGTTTTCCAAATATCTCAAGAACGAAGCGAGGAAAAAATTAAAAAAAAAAAATCTAAATTCTCTATGAATATAAATATTTAAAAAATTTTTTTTCTTGAAAAATTTTTCACATACAAATTTTTTGATAAAACTACTACTAAAAAAAAATTACAAAAAATCACAATGGTAGCTCTGAGTATTGCGCAATATTTAAGTATAGTATTAAGGGGTGCACTCTACAATAACTGGAGTTATGCATTTTTTTCACACCGAAGTTGAGTATTTTTTCTAGAATTTTTTTGAGTATGCAGTCTTGTAGCCTATTAAATTTTACTATTATAAAGTGGAAGGTTTTAGCGATTGCAAACCTGGCGTTATTTTTTTAAATTTTCTTTGAAAACGGTTTTGCGCATTTTCTTCCATAAGAAAAAAGTGCAAAAAGCCGTCAGCATAAAAAATATTAAAAATTAACGCAATTTTGTAGTAGCTTAAAACCTGCACTTTATCATACTAAAATTTAATGGGCTACAAAACTCCATGCTCAAAAAAATTCTAAATAAAATTTAAAAAATTTGTAAATTTTTAATGTACTCATTTTACTCAACTTCGGTTTAAAAAAAATTCATAGCTCAAATTATTGTAGAGTGCACCCCGTAATACCATACATAAATGTTGCGCAATACTCAGAGCTACCATTGTGATTTTTTTAATTTTTTATACCCGAGCGCACTTGTGCACAAGGGTATATTAATTTTGTTCACATAACGGTTGTTTGTAACAGCCAAAACGAATCGAGATAGATATTGACAAATGTATACATAAATGATCAGAATGAAAAGAGAAATCGATTAAGCCATGTCTGTCTGTTCGTCCGTCTGTCCGTCCGTCCGTGTACACGATGACTCGAGCAAAAATTGAGATATCTCAACGAAATTTGGTATGCAGGTTTCCATTTATCCAAGGTAGGTTGGTATTGAAAATGGGCGAAATCGGACTGTAACCACGCCAACTTCCCATATAACGGTAATTTTCAGAAATACGAAAACTGCGATCTTTTAGTAACTACTGGAGATTATTTACTCAAAATTGATATTTACAATAAGTTTTAGACGAAAAATAAGAATATTATAAATTTTCGAAAAATGGGCGTAGCCACGCCCACTTATGGTTACATGTGTATATCTTGGTAACCGCTGCACCAATTTCTTCCAAACTTGGCACCGTTGTTGCCCTTCGCACAACATACCAAATGGCCGAAAATTTTTAAAATCGGACAATAACCACAAAATCTTCGATAAATCAGTAAATATTAAAGCTAATTTATTCAAAATTGGTTCTTGCAACAATTCTTAACCAAGAAATATGTTTATGATAAAATTTGGGAAAATGGGCGTGGCACCGCCCACTTATGATCACATATATGTACGGTGACCATCCGTTCTGTTTTTTGCAGGACCGTATTGTTTTTCAAAGGTCGGTCCTGCGTAGTTTTTCAAACCTGAAAAACCTGAAAATGTACTGATTTTTTCCAAGTGTCCTGCATTTGTCCCGCATTTTATTCGTTATTTTAAAATTATCGGACAATGGATGGATTTTTTCAAAAAAGTGTTTTTTGTTACTTTTCTTAGCTTTTCTGCAATATCTCATGAAAAAATCTCCAAATTAACGTAAGCGACTTACAGCTCGAAGGGTATTGATGTGCCTCTTACCAAAATATATAACTTGTGGCGACTTCAATGAAAATTATTAGTGCTACAGGCGAAAAAAGTGAGATTTTCAATCAATTACGCAGATTCATTTGATTAATTTTTTTTTCATTATTTAAAAAATTCGTAAACTTTGAGCCAAAGATAATGAAAATCGGATCAGAAATGTAAATGCTATGGAGCGCAATCTGCACAAATTATTTTTTTTTGTAAAGGGCACTTTGTAACTCGTCGTTTACGTCGATTCATGACGTCGATTTTTGACAAATAACTGCGAAAAGTACTAAAAAAACAAAAAAAAGGGGGGTATTGTTTTCGTTTTGAACGACTCAAAATTTGCCTATAAAATAATCTTTTAAAGATTTTAACTTCTCGTGTAAGCTATTGTAATTATAATATGTTTTACTATACTTTTATAAATATTCATGTAAAAAAAGATTAATATCAATGAAGAAAACGTGATTAATTTTTAAAGTTTAAAATGTATTAAGAATTTAGAATCATAAATACTCTTTTGGTATTTTTATACTACGTAAATATATGTAGGCATATTTTTGAAAAATTGTCCTTCATTTTGAATCCATATTTATGGTCACCGTACATATATGTATCTCGGTAACCGTTCTACCAATTTGTACCAAACTCGGTATGGTTAGTGTGCTTTCCACATAAAAGCAAAACTTTGAAAATTATTGAAATCGGACTAAAATTGAGGCCACTTTTCATATAACGGTAAATTTCTGAACTGCTTGAACTTTAAAATTTCGAAATCTATGGACTCTAATTTACTCAAAATTGATACGCCCCGGCTTACCATGTAGCGGTAGCTTTCGGTAAGGTGAAAAACATATATTTAATACGTGCGCCGGGTATTTAATGTTCGGCTCCGCCCGAACTTAGACTTCCTTACTTGTTTTGAGATGGCATATTTTCAAAAACAAATTTTTTTATTTAAAAATTTATATGTGAAAATTTTTTCCAGAAAAAAATTTAAAAATCATTTATTTTCATACAGAATTTTGATGTGTGTATGTTAGATTTTGGTCAAGTTTTTCCTTGCCTCGTTCTAAAAATATTTGGAACAATATTAAATCGATTTATTTTTGTTTTTGTGCTGTAAAGTTTTTAAAAATGTATTAATCAAGCTCAAATTTCATATTCATTTATTATTTATCAACCCTAATAATTTGAAACAAATCAAACACATAAAGTGTGAACCCCGTTCGTTTTGGTATGGAACGCCCCATATACATACATACATACATATATGCGCGTGACTTTGAAAATTTTCCCCGCCAGTATGGGTATTATTGTTCACATTAAAGTAGCCATTAATGCAGTGGCTTTGGTTGGTAATTCGTTTTATTACTTCGCCTTGGCTTGGCTTTTTCACATCATTTGTTTGCTTCGTGCTTTGCTCGCTGAATGGGTTTACGGCCGCAGATTAGTTGGACCAATAATGATTTTGATTTCCTTCGCCTCGGCGAAACGCTTCCTTTGCATTTGCTTTTTAACTGCCTTCGTTCCCATAAGGAAGTTGGCAGCATTATCAGTACGAACAAACAAGTAGATTGGTATGTAGCATGTTGAAAGCGGCTATTTGCAACAACGTTGTTAATGACCATATTTACCTTGGTTTTGATTTCCAAGTTTCAGTGCCCGAGTGCAAGAATTTCCAGTATAGTCCTTGTGCATGCTGATTGCTTGGAATGTGGATTTTCATTTGAGAAGGAAATGAGCTAGCAGGTAGTTATATAGCAGATGTACTTAAGCAGGTCAGTTGACTATTATGTGAACTGAGATTGCAGGGAAATTGTTAACTTGCGAGACGTGCCAGAGACAAGGATTTGATTATACAGAATGTTCGTATGCACGCAATAAAGAGTGTAGATGCAGGGTCTCGTAAACAGCGCACACCACTTACTCATTTACAAATTTGGACAAGATGCGATAAACTATGAATTAAGGGAACAATTGTGTGGTTTATGTTAGCTTTAATTTAAAAATGTGAATTTCGTGTGAGACAAAGTTGCAACGCAAGGTAAAATAAAGATTCAGATCATGCGCTTGGAATACGTGGACCCTTAATTATTGTGGCTCTGTCCGGATCGTTGGCCTTCGCTGTGGGAGAGACAAAGGCTGATAATGCCGCTGAAAGAGGCACACACTACAGTAAAAAAAAA
>NW_023458556.1:33867915-33868196 GCF_013731165.1 Rhagoletis pomonella
ATGCATGTATGTATGTAGATAAATGCAAGTGCATGGTAAACAAAACTCGTACATTGGCTTTTGTGAAAAGTTGATAAACAAAATTCAAAGTTGCAATTGAAGCTCGTTTGTTTTGCTACAGTTTTTCTACGCGCATGTTTCCTATGAAAATTACTTCCTATTCAAAATAGAAGTTTTTATACCAAACAAATAAATATTAAAATAGTTGTTGGTGCTCATCATGCCACATTGTAAATACGTTGATTAAGTTAGGTGGAAAAAGTTGGAATTATATTAAAAAA
>NW_023458556.1:33868296-33870445 GCF_013731165.1 Rhagoletis pomonella
ATACGTTGATTAAGTTAGGTGGAAAAAGTTGGAATTATATTAAAAAAACAAACTTCATTATAACCATTCGTACACTTTAAATTAAGTAATACATTTAGAAGTCTTTCAACAACGTGAAAAAGTCTCGAACTCATAGTTGAGAAATTTTGATTCCTTTATTCCAGGGAGCGAAAAGAACAATAGCTTTTTTTTTAATTTCAACTAAAAAAATCACACTAAAATAGAAATTTTGCGTGCATAAGCAGTAAACTAGGCAATGATATTTATTTTTTAAGTTTTATTTACAAAAAAAAACCAAGTTTAATAGTTATATTTTTAAGCGTTATTTTTTGCTCAGAAAATAAAACTTAACTTTTGGGAATATTTTGCAAGCAAATTCACACAAACGTTTTAGTCCTGAAAGAAATTTCGTGAAGGTAAGGATGAAAATGAAGGTGACGATGGTCATGAGATTGAAGATAAAGACCTCGATGGTGATGACGATGACAATAAGGATGAAGGTGGAGGTGAAAAATTCCTGGAAAATTCGGAAAAATAAAATATGTAGAGGCACGAAAAGTCCTGAACAAATACAGAAATGTCCCAAGAAAATCTAAAGAAGTCTTAAAAACTTTCGGAAAGTAATATACGAAGAGCGCCGAAAAGTTCCGAGGAGGTCTTGAAAAATATTTATAGCTTCACATATTGCTTCATACATTGCTGAATACAATAGTAGTGCCGAGAAGTTCAGAAAATCTCGAAGCAATCTCGGAAATCTGGAAGAGTCCTGAAAAAATTCAAAAAAGTCCACGCATTTGTTCCATTTAAAGCTTGTTCGTAATTTTTTTTATATGGGAAAAAAGGGGAACAACGTCAAAAAAAAAGTTCCAAAAATCAACGGTAATTTCGAGCTACTTCAAAATTGAACTTTATTGTACTATTTTAATGGCCTACAAAACTTCATACCAACATTTTTTCTAAATATGTTGAATGAAAATTTAGACATTTTTTGTAAAATTTTGCGAAATTTTCGTAATTTTATATAAAACACCCTTGCTTCTTTCCAGAAAAAAAACAAAGTTTAATACAAGCAGCTGCCATTTGAAATTCTAGCTCAAAGCTTTTCTCATTTCTCCCGAATCAGTACCTTCTGCTTAATGGTTTCCGTTTGTACTAAATCAACCACATAATTTATAGCATATATACGTGAGTGTATTTAATCCTTAATTGAGCTACTGGTCAAGTGATAATAGCCTTTCAACACCCCCGCGCCTCTGCTGTAACTAATAAAACTTCCGTCTCAGGAAAGTGGCAAACTGAGGTTGAGGTTATGTATACACCGGAGGTGACAATAAAGCGAATAAATATGTACTTACTGCAAGACAGAAATTAGCACAACGTGCACACATACATATTTCGCTCGAAGATTATTGATTTGAAAACAAATCTAGCTGCTTAACTGAGATCAGTTAGAAGTGAAATTAAAAATGATTTGAAAATGAAATAATTTTTTTTCAAAATCGCACAAAAATTTAACAAACCCTTACAATTTCTTTTTCGGCACTGCTTTAAACTCCTGAACTATCATATCAACACATTTTGATTTCATTTTGGCGCATCACTGTTGCAGTACACAATTTCTGTAGTTGCATGTTGTCGCACATGAAAATAATCGATTTTTAACTGCATTGCCACTTACAAAAACCTTCCGACCGACTGGCGTCAAACATCGTCAACGCCACTTTCATCGTTGAGGATTGATATGCAGACGGAAACGGATGTGACGCTTTTGACATTTGATGAGTGTGTCCTGAGTACGTTTCGCTAAGTGGGTGAGCACACATGCATTTGTTTGTATGCATGTAAGTGTTTAGAGCAACCGAGCGCTTGTAAATTTGTTTGGTGGTGGCTGCTGATGACACTGATTAGATTGCTGTTTACTTAGCGCAATTTTTGGTGAGGAAAAATTCGTTCAAATATGAGATTTTTGCATTCAATTCCTGAAGTGAAAGCTTAAAGTAATACCCTAATAATTTACTAGTAATATTTAACGTTTTGAGTTGTCATCTAAATTATTGGAAAAAATTTCTTCTTTCTAAGGCCATTCCTATATACAGTGACGAGCAAAACTGTAACATGGTGTAACACTTTTTACTTCAGCCATCGCTAT
>NW_023458556.1:33870545-33883827 GCF_013731165.1 Rhagoletis pomonella
GCCGACAAATTGAGAGAACGGTTCTACCTTGCTATGTTTTTATCATGGTTCAAATTTACTAGTAATCAGAATTATGAAGAATATTTATTTTTAAGACTCGAAAGTGTCAAATTATTGCCTTTATTATGACTCCGTTTTGAGCTCATAATGATGGTTACAACTCAGAAGTCTGAGACTTTTTGACTCTAAGATGAGTCCGAATGCTTACAGCGTTCTTTATCGACTTGAGAGGCAGATGAAACATACTTACATACATATGTAGATGTGAACATACAATATGTATGTATGTATGTACATATCGGTGGTCCTCTGCAATAACGACACAAATCAAATTTCGAAAAATAGAAAACTTACAACTTTTATGTGAGCCCGATTTTTGAAATTTTAGTTGTTTATATTAAATTTTGTTGTGCGAAGGGCAGAGAAACAAGCAATTTTGAATATTTGTAATTTTTCAGCTATGTGTTTAAGTGTATATGTATACATATATGTCAATGTGCACATGTACTTACATAATTAAGCTCACACTAAATGCCCACCTGGTAGTATTTTAAGTTGTGTGAAGCTGAAACTATGGCAAATGAGATAAACCGCGAGCCCATTTTGGTTCCAACTCAAGGGAGCAATTGCTGAAATAATGCAATTCATGCCAGGTATTACAGTTTAAATGAGAGCATTTATGGGCATTAATTCAAATGTACGTAAGTATGTATGTATACATTTGTATGTATGTATTTTGAGCATGCATACTGGCACTTCTATTTGCTTATAGTTTTGTGTCACTGATTGATGATTTAGTTGCACCGCACAACGGCAATACAACCAACTGGCCGACCAAATAACCCAACGACCGATCGATCGCCATTGCAACATTTGGCGCATTTTACTGGAATCGTAGGCATAAAATAACGTCAAGCAACGTAACGTGCCACATACAACATGATGTCTAACCGCAATGCATATTAATGAGAGTTACCGCTCGCTGAATTTGGTCAGCAACCATGTAAATAGGTTTGAGTTTATTTACATACATATATATGTATCTATGTATGTGTGGGACGAAGTATGCGATGTTTGCGCTGTGGTACCACAAATTCACATACACTAACACAATTACAACACATGTGTACAAAGGTGCATTAATTACGCTATTGCAAGCATTTCAAGCATAATATTGGCATAGCCGAAAATTAAATAAAGCATTAGAATGACATTCAAACCTACATACACTCAATGCTTAAAAGCATTTTCCATATAAAATGTATGTATGTACATAGGTACATATGTAGGCTTTCGTATGCATGCACCAGGATTGGAAAAGTAAGCACAATTGGGCTTTTTCCACACTTTTAATCCCACCACACCGTTTAGGCCTAATCGGCAGATTTTTCGACCTTTTGATTGAGACAAGAGTTCTTTACTTCCTTGTTTTTAATGTAAAATAAAATTGTTATTGACAGTGACATATCGTCATTGTGAATAAAAAGACTTTCCCTTGGATGTGTGTTTTGAAATAAAATTTGCAGTCTTCTGGCTTGGTCCCAATTGACAATAATTACTTCCGACGATAGACGAAAGTCATTTTCATATACATATATATTGGGCCGTATGAATAAGAGTTTAACAATTGATTTTAAATACTTAAAATTTCAGAACTTTTACTTAAATTTATTTGAAGAAACCGAATAAAACGTCTGAAATTTTAACAAAAACACTTACATAGTTTTTATTCATACGGCCCATTGTCTAATTTTCGAGTTTTTGTTTGAAACATGAGCAGTAAAGAATGTTATTCATACGCCATGTAAGAGTAGATTATTATTTTTTTAAATTTTGTCCCTGGTAAAGTTTGAATTTTTTTCATTCACAAGGCTGAAACAAACTGAAAATATCTTGAGAAAATGACCAGATCTACAAAAATGCTATGCGTTGCTACAGTGTAAATAATTCAATTATTCAGGCATAGAAACTGTTTAAATTTTTTAATTAAAAACCTAACGCAATAGGAAAATGGGTTCACGAAAAATCTGCAGTAAAGTTTACATTAAAAAAAAATTTAGACAATTGCTCAATGCATTTTCCTTTTCGACACTCCGAATAACGCCATAATTTCTTGAAAGAATTTTTTTTTTTTTTAATATATTCTCTCTTACTTTTTCCTTGGAGCATGTGACATATTGATTTTTAAGCAAAAAAATTATCTGAGACGTTTAGATCCTTTCAGTCCATTTTTTTACCCAATTTCTGCCCAAACTTTAACTGCCAAGTTCCATCCCTGGCATGCACGCAGTAATGTACCATACGCGCATTTTTATTTATGTAATTTCGGCAACTTTACCGCGAGTTGAGGCAAACATTTGCATACATAACGTACTACAAATGGCCAGATGTGTACGGAAACCATAAAGCCTCGTATGTATGTATGCACGTATTTGCGTATAACTTTATGTTTCCCTGATTTATTATCGTTTGATATTAGAATAATTATTAGTTGCGGCTAACGTGCTTTTGTATCAACAATTTTGGGTTAGAGTTTGCTGTGAATATAGATATGTACGTATGTGTGTTTATAAATTACTTACTGGACAAGTGTATACATAGAAGCCACGTAGGCGCGCATTAGGTGCGAGGATTAAAACAAGAAAGGATACCTTGCTAGTACCAGCACCGGTTAACATTGTCAAGATTTTCCTTCCAGGCACTGATGAACAAAGTTGACCATAAACTCATCTATCCAGCGGTGCAGGGGATTATATTAGTCAAGTTTTTCAAAACTGGGATAGTTCTTAGCACAAGAATTGTTTTTCTTTTATTTTCTATAAGGCGCACATCCCGCACAAAAAATCTCCCGGACAATATACAACGTAACCCCACAGAAAGTAGTCTGCGGCTATCAGATCGCACGATCTCGCTGGCTAACCTCTAATCGAGAAATTAAAATACCTACAGTGACGAGCAAAACTGTAACATGGTTTAACACTTTTTGTTTCAGCCACCGCTATATTTCCAAGTTCTAACGACTTTCATACTTTTGCTGTATATTCTTGTTGGTACGTCCCTACTCCCTCTCTCATAATGATTTGAAGTCAATACAACAACAATAAAAAAAACAGCAGACAAAAATGTAAATTAAGGCAGATGTTACAGTTTTGCACTCATATATTTTTAAGAGCTTTTTAACAATTTTCACGAAAAAAAAAGAACTACTAACACAATGTTCAGTACTCTTTTGCCTGTTTCAGTTCCTGGATGTGATTTGGCATACCTTATTTGTATCTTTGTAAAAATTCTGGAGGTATATCCTTAGTTTGCTTTCACAGCTCATGTACTCGATTTTACGGACTTTGATACTTATTAAGCTGTGCTTTTAGTTGATTTTGCAAATTTTCGCCGAGATTCATATCCGCGGATTGTGGAGGTTATTTCAAAATAGCAAATTTTTGCTTATGCATCCAGTCTTTGCGAACATATGCAGTATGTTTTGGGTGATTTTTCAGCAGAAACTCTCATTTTTCGACTACATCTTGCAAATTTTGTTGAAATATGAACAGATACTGTTCCTTACGCATAATGCGTACTAAAATTTTTGAAATACAACCCCAAACAATTAAGATCCTACCACTGTGATTCACAGTTTACCTTACATAATACGCATGGGCTTAATTTGGGTCTTTGATCCAATACCATTCCCGGAAATCTGATTGAAAGCGATTAATTTTGTCTTGTCAGACCAAATAACCTTCAATTGCACCTTAAAAATGTGTTTTTTTTATTACATTCTGAAAGACTTAACATATCCCAATAGGCAACGGTCCGGTTTTCGTGCGATGCAGCAAAATGCCGCCACACTCACACATGTATTTTGATCAAATTTGCCATTTTCTTCTTTTATGATCCTTTGCGCTCAATTTGGCAACTCTTCGCCTCGCTGTCTACTGATTTGCATTAAAGTTTAATACCTTAAGCGCTTCTGAAACAGTGGCTGCATCGCGACTTGCTGCTAAGTTCACAAGTTATCGTACCGTAATATTTTTTAACAGACTTCCTCTGTCCTTGGGAACACTTAAGGCTATATTTTTTCTAAGTCTTAACATTTTTAAGTAGCAAATTCCAAAATTTTTGCCACTTTTCGTGCGGTTCCGCCTTTCCGCAGTAAATCTATTATTTACATTTATGGTTCCTGATTACCTTTGTTATTTACTGGTAATCACTTCTTCAATAAATTACAATATAGAAAAAAGTAATCTGACTTCCAACTAAGTAAAAGATAACTGTCAAATGCAAAACTGAGAGTGAGTGCAAAACTGTAACATTTGCCTTAATTTACATTTTGGTCTGCTGGTTTTTTTATTGTTGTTGTATTGACTTCAAATCATTATGAAAGAGGGAGTAGGGATGTACCAACAAGAATATACAACAAAAGGATGAAAGTCGTTAGAACTTGGAAATATAGCGGTGGCTGAAACAAAAAGTGTTAAACCATGTTACAGTTTTGCTCGTCACTGTATGTACATATTAGGAATGCTAATGCCGGGATCCCGGCCTTTTTAAGGTTCCAAAAATCCCGGGATTCTTGGAAAATAATCCCGAGATTTTCGGGATTCGTAATTTGCACTGATGGCAATAATAGAAACTCCCTTTCTTGACCAGTATTGGCTATAAATATTCCTTTTTTTACTTAAAAATTAATATTTTTTATAAATGTCTAGCTCATTATATATACAACACCGCGCGATAGTAAATTTTACGCGCAAATATAGGCCACATATAGTAAAATTGCGTTTTTTGTTTTTCACTCTGATTTAAAAAATTCAGAGAAATGTGCTTGGAGAAAGAAGGATGGATATAAAATTAAATAGGATATCCTGCAGAATTTAAACAGATTCAAGTTTTTGGTGCAGAAGGATTTGTAAGTATTGAAAATGTCCTTTAAAAATTTTATACTTGCAAATTTCGCAATATCTGGTTTTGAAAAAATTATATGTTAAGGACTTATATAAACTCGATAACATCCTCGAATCTCGTCCTTATAACTTTATCAGCTTAAAAAATTGCTTATTCATTCTTGTAAATCCAAAAAAAAATTATTTTTTTTTAATTCTAAAGAAATTTCCTCTTGGATTTCGTACCCATATTTTTATTCTACATTGCTTTGATTTTTTTTTAATAATTTTTGGAATTAATCATATATTTGAAATTACAAAGTCCTTTAAAATAAATCTTGATGTCAGAGAGAAAACCTAAAAACGCTACTTTAAATAAACAAGTAATTTTTAGCAAAAAAAAACCGACTTCAACTCTCATATAAAAATAAATATATATATATATATCTTATAATCCACTGATCGGATCTTAACCAGATTAGAGCTCACTGAAACTTCATATGCGATTCGCCAACGAGCAGACATCACAGGTGGACCTTTCGGAGCGATAATACGCACTTCTAGCGACTAGACTAAATATTTACAACAGTCAACCGAAATTTATGTATGATTTTTCATTTAGAATTCAATAATAGATATCTGCTGAGAAATAGATCAATGAAGCCATTTCAGTTACCCCCAAACAGAAATTTCAGAAACTTCACTGTATTCATAAGCATCCATTTGCCATTGATATGTATTCACATTAGGGTGGAGCGTAAACAAAAAAATTTGCTTTTATAAATTATAATAGCGTTGCCTTTGAAGGTCAGTAGCATACCCCACTTTTTAAAAATTTTGAGGATTTTGTAAATTTGAAACAAATATAGTAATATAATAAAATCGTCTTTAGAAAAATTTTAGGTAAGAAGTTTTTACAAAAATCTTAAAATTTCAATTAAGAAAGAGAGGCAAAACTGCTTATTAACCCATTAAAAAAAGAATAGGGGTATTTTATTAATGTCCAAAGGTAACGATCCCCGCTATAAGAATTTCGAAACACCAAACTTTTTAATTCCGCTCCACCCTACTATAAATACTTATGTGTTTGCAAATGAACTGTGGCATTTAATTTTACTATTTGCATTTGCGTGCGCTATTTTCGCATACAAAATTATGTGCATATGGAACTACTCGTCATAGCATAGCAGGTAAAATTTTAAAAAATTTACGCAAATTTTGGAGCAAATATAAAACACACTTACACACACGCAGTCATCTGGAGGTGATTTCATGTCGAATTTTATATCTTCTATCTTTACCCAATATACATTTAATGGCGACTTTCGTTTTCTTTTAAATATCTACTAAAATTCCACTGTTGCTCTACACAGCGCTTGTACTGTAATTAATTAATGAATGGCTTGCTCCTCAAATACCCTCGAAAAAATATATATCTATATTTATATGTGTAAGTACACACATATGTATGTATTTATAGCCACGGAAACACACATAAATACCCCTGTATATATGTACAAACATTTGTGCCAAATGTATGCCTTCTTGCATTGGTCAAAATTTATGCCGCATCCTTCGCCGCATAGCATTAATTTATGGCTGCTTATTGGTCGCTTCCAACTGCTGTTGCTTTCCGAAGCTACTATGTTGTAGTTAATTAAAATGCGCCTCTACTATCGATCTATCATTGGTAATTAGTTGAACTTTTGTTCATTTCTTTGTGTTTCATACCTCCGTGCAGAATCGAATGGTTTCGGCAGCATTTGCCGCATTGCATAAGTATTGTGTTGTATTGTTTTGTACATATGCTTGGCAGGGTGTTTACGATTTGACTACCTCAAAGCTCCAGTAGGGAGATTGCAAGGGCTCAAGTATTCACAAGTGTAGTGCATCGTTTCCTTGATTTCAACGGTTTCAGTTCAAGAAACTGGAATGTAATTTAATATATGAAATGGGTAAAATGTTGCAATATTCTATGCATGCTTAAAAAAAGGCCTTTTTAACCCTTAACACAGAGGGCTGCCAACGCTTAAAAGCGTGGAAATAATTTGCAAAAGTTTAGTTCCAATTTGTACAAATTTCGACCGAAGCTGAAATGGATCCTCCGATTTAATGCCTAAAAAAAAATATATTGTCTAAAATTACCACCTATTCTTAACAAACCCATTATCTGGAGACTTTAAAATTCGCCAAGCATCAGAGGGTAGCACAAGGTTACTGGATGAAGAGGGCAGTAAACTTTTGTAGATGTTTCTACCAGGAACTCTCCATAACCATTAAGTTTTGGGCCTTTTGACTTCTGCAGCGTTTTTTCAGGCAGATACATAAAACTGCTTAAGGGTCTCATAGGGAAGCTGCAATCAGTGAAAAATGGCTCCAAATTGATGGGAATATTTTCTAATTAGATTTGTGGCGACTACGTGGTCACGGTGTTAGTTTAGTAAACTGCGTGGCTGACGAGTAGGAGATAAAAAGTACCCTAGGACAGGGAGAGGGTAGGAGCTTCGCTGACCACCCACCCGTCCACTTTTTGATAGGTGGTCCGCAAGCCAACTTGACAAACGTTAGGCAAGAACTTCTGCGCCAGCAAGCTCTTTATGCTTGCAAAGCAACAGCTCACGTGGTAAGACTTTAAACCGCCTTTTTTCCTTACTACCACAATATTCCATCAAAATAACTGTTACTGAGTTTAGTTCATCTTCTTATAACTACGGGCGTTTGTTTTTAAATGCATCGAAATTGCATTTATAGCTTTACAAATCTCCTGCAAGTATATGAAAAAGTGCTCCCCTCAAATAATCTGCAGATTTAGAAATTATGAGGTGCCTTTATTAAAAAAATTTAATTTTGATGCTCTTGTGCTGTCCGGTGGCATTAAAGAGGGTAGAAAAAATCTCCTTCATACATAAATATAAGTTTACTTTTAGCCATTTATGTAAAGCATCCAGTCATCTCTTAACCACTCGCCAAATGCATATATGTATTTCGATGCGTCGTTTCTGGCAAAAGCACAACAAACATTAACTCCGCAATAAAGATAGTAAAATACTAGTAAACAAATAAGCAAGCGCACAGAAAAGCGTATCTACAAATACACCCACGCTCTTCTATATTCTCCATAATAATGTACCAAAATGATTGTCGATTTGTCACAGTATTTTCCATATGCCATTCGCCATTTGACAGTAGATTTGTGCAATGTCTCGGATAGCGCAAACAAACGAAGGGATGCATATTTTGCTTCAGCATCCACACAACTGCATATATTAGATATACTTGCATACATACTACATATGTATTTCAAAAGCTCTGTAAGAAAGCGTTCTTTGCTTGTACAGCGAAAATATGTTAAACGCATTTCAGATGACAGATTGAAATCTCATCTGCATTGCACTGAGATCACTTGTGAATGCAAATTTCCCCAGTGTTGCATATATAAAAATGTGGTTTTGTATATTTTTGGCTTCATTTTAGTTGTATTTTTTGTTTGTTTTGTTAGCTAAACATATGCAAATGCATCTTTTGCAATGCCATGTAAATATACTTAAATATGCTCCTTTGTGGCTAGCTAAGACTAAAGAGGTCAGATGACATTGGGTTAGGTAGCAGAAGATTAAGAATAAATATTCAATTCTGAATAAAATTTTGCTTTATGCGTAAAAATTAAATTAGATTTAAATTGGGTAATCGTATCTGTGAGTTACAGGAGAGCGTTTAAGAAAATCGGATTAAGTAATCCACTCATCAATTTTCCATCTCTGAATTACAACTGCCTGTGTCTATTGAAATTTATAAGCTGCAAAAAAAAAACATCACCTGCATTAGTATTTGCCAAGTTACAAACATTAGGTCATTGTCCCCCTCCAACTATCGCTGGGCTGTTTTGTTCTTCATGATATGCGATTACTCTTCTTCCTAAATAGGCTGGTCGAGTCTGGCGTCGCAATTGACTGCAGAGGAGAAAACATCGAAGGCCCTGACTCAATATCCTTAGCAGTCAGTGTGAGACTTTAACCCTTTCACGCACTGTGCCAAACGTTAACCACGTCAATAGAAATTGCAACAATAGCGTTCTCGGAATACCATAAAAAAAATCTTTGACACAAAACTTTTTTATTAGTAAACTACCAGCAAAGCAATGATACAAAGCCTCAGTTCAGCGTCCTTTCTACCTCGTCTACTATAGTGCCTTCTGTATGTTTTGTAACTCTTCTGACCCTCTTCTACTGCTCCTTTTAAGAGCCTCGTTTAATAGCTTCTTACTTAGTTGGTGCTGTAGTGTTAAATATGGACCAATTGTGCTCAGAAAAGAGCATGGTATCAACGATATTTATTTGAGTTCCAAAATGATTATACAAATCGAGTACGCATGAGACCCGAATATCCGTCTAATGCCGATTATCGCATCCAAGTAGAGTATCTGCCGTAATTTTTTAATCACTTCCTCTTTTTATTTTTTTGCGGCTGCATATCAGGACTGATTTTATAAGTGTGTCTATTTAGAGCGTTGGCTCCATATGAACCATATTTTTATAAAAAATGGCGAAAATAAAAATTTTAATTGTTACATACTTATATTGTGAAAAATTGTAACATACTTATATTGTGAAAATGCGGAAGTAGATTTAAATTACGAACGCCAATGATACTTAGCAATTCGAAAATGCACATAAAAATATAATAAATGGCACAAGATAGGAAGCATATTACATATATGCAAGACATGAAAAAGTAGACTTCTTGTATTCGCATTCCTAATCGATAGATATGGTTCGCAATTGACTTTAACAATCATATCGATATATTTTGCTTTGCGAATATTATCGTTTTCAAAACCTTTATAGAATTGATCATCGTTATCGATATTTTAATTATTTCCGATACCGGTATCAAGATTGTCGTTATTATATTTACTATTTATTGTTATCGATATTAGTACCTATCATTATCGATATCGTCGTCGATATTGTTGCATGTAATGGTATTATCGCTATCGAAATTTTTTATTACTATCAACTATTACTATTACTAACTATTTCAATATTGTTAAAACTATCGATATTATTTACTATGTTTGTCTATAATTGTAGTTAATAGGTAGGTAGATATGTGCGCACGTATCTGTATTGTTATCGTTATCGATGTCTTTAACGCTGCAGATAGTGTTATCGGTATCTATAATTTCTATCGATATTTATTTTTATCATACCAACTTGTCGCTATTATGCATCGTTTTCAATGTTGCAATCGCTATCAACGCTTTAATTTTATCGATACAATGGTCGTTACTATAACAATTCGGATTTACATACATACTCGCTCAGTAACGATCATCAAGCGCGTAGTCTAACCTCACTCCACTCCAGAAAATAGTATTTCAAACAAACAAATAAGCCACTTAATTGCATAGCCGCATTTAACAGCTTATAGGTGAATACAATTAACAAAATTAACTATGCAACATGCAAAAACAACTCCGAAACATTGTTTTAACTTAAGTGCAATTATCTTAATATAGCTTCTGGTATTAACTTACCTATCACTTGCACATGCCACGCAATCAAGTATGCTGCTCTTTTTCAATCGCTCCTGGCGCACGTCCTGCATGTCCTTGTCCGTAACGATTCAATTTTCACATTCATTCAAACAACTTGTCCGTGCTATTCTTGTGTACGTAGGAGGTTGCAACATGCAACAAACGCACGCTAGCTACCAGCACCAACAGTGATAAACTCAAGTGGCCGAAAGCAGTCGAGCGAATAGCCCATTGCTAGGACGATGTAAATGAAATTAACTCTTGTACACAAGCAACATGCCGCACTTAACGAGCGAGTCACGCCCACCACATTTAGTTGTTGTGTATGTATGCGCATACCAAAAATTTGCAATGAATGGCGGCTTTACAATATATCGTCCGCGGAATACTTTCGTGCAACATTCATTGCTTGCTTAAGCTGCTAATGGCTGGTTGTGAAATTTGCCTGCAAAGGCGTTGTTCCTCTCCTACTACCTCCTCCTAGCTGCACCGTTAATTTACAAATTTTTACATTGTAAATTCAACTCTTTCGTACGCCAACAATTTTCGCGTACATGCCTTTGTTACATTCTCCTCCTTATTATGTTGTAGTTGATTATATTTCTTGTTGCAGTTAATCCTTCTCAACTTGCTTGTTTTACTTTTTGTTTACTAATTTGTACTTCTTTTCCCGCTTTGTTGTATGCTTCTCACAATGTTGTCATGTTTCGCTTACTTGCAACATGCAACCTCAACTTGAAACACAACTGCAGTTGAGCGCCAAGTGAAAACTGAGGAATGAAAAATTATTTTTTCTGAAGGCTTTTCTTCCAGCTGCCTCACTCGTTCACTTGTGCACACTCTGTACAAAGAAGCATGGCATGGAATGAGTGGAAAAAAGTAAAACAAAATATCACGCAAAAGATGCTTGGCATTAAGAATCCAGCAAATCTACTTACGCTCGCACCCCTTGCCTTGGTACTAGCACCCTTCAGCAGCCAGCGTTGCCACCCGACAAATCATATTTACAAATTCATTCTTCAAAATGTCAACCGCAAATGCAGGAGCAGAAGTGCTTAAAGCGAACGATAAGGATAGGGGGGAGATAAAAGCAGCGCGAGGAAAAGGGAGGCAGCGCTAAATTGTGTAATGCGCTACTTGGTCTCACTCAATGGCAGTCGGTGCGTGACACAGTGCCACAAAAATGCAAATTATGCGCGCACATTTTTTTGACATGATGGCCGACTTTTAAATGCAAACACCCTCAATCGCCGCGCATGCTTTAAAGCTTAAAGCTTTTTCCCCACTCACCCTTTCGTTGCGATCATTACATTCTGTCAAATGCATTTCATCAGTGCTCTGTATAGCACATTTTCGGATATTCAAATTTCAGTTAGTTTTTCTGTGGGTCATAGTCGCGTTAGTGACAAAGAAAAAAGCACTTGGATCTAATAAAATATTTAAATTTATTCTAGGAAAGTTAAAGAACTTAAACAATGTCTTTGAGATGATTAGAAAATTTTATGATGAAATATTCACAAGAATGCATCCAAGGTGGTAGCAGGCGAACAAAAATATAAAATTATACACACAATGACTGGCTTGGGCATATTGTACGCACTGATGACGATGCTGTAGTGGCAAGATGCTTCGGCTCAACACAAATGGGTAGACAGGCAGCTAATAAACGAAAGATGACGAAAGATTAGCATCGAACGAAGACAATTTTAATTAATTTAACAAATTAAAATTTTTGCGACGAGTGCCAAGGTTAACCAACTCGACACCCTACAGAGAAGAGCGTCTGAAGAACAGCAGCTAGTTCAACAGTCCGAAGTTCGAAAAAAGCAACAATCTAGAAAATGTTTGGGCTCGAGCTGCGGTCGTTTCAAGTATGTTGAAGGTTTTCGATAGTCTCATTAACATGGACTCCGTCATATTCTGCAGGTGTCTCCTTCGAGTGCTGTCTAGCATGGAGAAGTGTTCCATCCACAATATTAGCATGCCTTGTTCATCGGTCAATGGTTTTACAGAAATTCGCCCTAATCTTGAAATCCTCCATAAGTGAAGTGAGACACACTTTCTGATTAAATTTTCTGACGTTTTTCCTGCCGGCCTGCATTTCAATCTTTTCGCATCCACGTATATATATCGACTTATGTCTTTTAGTTGCAGTAAATATGTATCGCTTCCTTCTTCAACTAACTATGTACATACAGACGTGGATCTCACACAGCTCGCGTTGTGCATGACTGCAGCTTGACTCGTTTCCCGATCTGGAGACAACCATTTAGTATGGCTACCATGCTTCGGTCCCCTTATAAGTAGGTCAGCGTCAATCCGACGCTAAATTTCCTGACGTTTCTTTTTTTACCAGTCTCGCTTTTCATTTGCCTAATACAATTTTAATAACCTACGAGTAAAATCGCTCACAGTAGAGGCCCTTGCACGCCTCAACCTTCTCTTCCTTATCGAAGAAGATTGTCTCTCAATGAAAATTCAATACCAAATTTAAACTCCTTATATGAAAGAGGAACCGGATTTTGTTTATTTTTATTTTTCGACCCTCAGAAGAACCAAAGTTATGATTTGAATATACAAATTTGGGAGGAAAAATTCGTAAAGGTTCCGCAAAATCCCAAAAAAGTGTTTTTTAAATATTTTATAATAAGAAAGGATTATATTTATATTTATCTTCGAAAATGGGTGCAACAATTTTTTACTACATCGCTTTCATTTTAAATAACTTAAATTATTGTCTATGAACACGCTGGTACGTTATGATGTATTTACGGCATAAGCTCGAAAAAATTCAGGTTTTTGGGCCTTTTATACATATACAGTGACGAGCAAAACTGTAACATGTTATAACACTTTTTATTTC
>NW_023458556.1:33883927-33906871 GCF_013731165.1 Rhagoletis pomonella
ATACGTTGATTAAGTTAGGTGGAAAAAGTTGGAATTATATTAAAAAACAAACTTCATTATAACCATTCGTACACTTTAAATTAAGTAATACATTTAGAAGTCCTTCAACAACGTGAAAAAGTCTCGAACTCATAGTTGAGGAATTTTGATTCTTCTATTCCAGGGTCGAAAACAACAATAGCTTTTTTTTTAATTTCAACTAAAAAAATCACACTAAAATAGAAATTTTGCGTGCATAGGCAGTAAACGAGGCAATGCTTTTTATTTGTTAAGTTTTATTTACAAAAAAAAACCAAGTTTAATAGTTATATTTTTAAGCTTTATTTTTTGCTCAGAAAATAAAACTTAATTTTTGGGTATATTTTGCAAGCAAATTCACACAAACGCTTTAGTCCTGAAAGAAGTCAACGCTATTTCCTGAAGAGGAGGATGCAAATGAAGGTGACGATGGCCATGAAATTGAAGATAAAGACCTCGATGGTGATGACGATGACAATAAGGATGAAACTGGAAAATTCGGAAAAATAAATTATGTAGGGTCCCGAAGTCTTGAACGAATACAGAAATGTCCCGAGAAAATCTAAAGAGATCTTAAAAAATTTCGGAAAGTAAAATACGACGAGTGACGAAAACTCCCCAGGCGGCCTTGAAAAATATTTACAGCTTCACTCAGCAATGTATACAAGAGCAGTCCCAAGAAGTTCAGACAATCTCGAAGTAATCTTGGAAATCTTGAAAGTCTTGAAAAAATTCAGAAAAGTCGACGAATTTTTTCCACACAAAGTTTGTTCGACAATTTTTTTTTATATGGGAAAAAAGCGAAACAACGTCAACAAAAAAAAGTTCCAAAAATCAACGGAAATTTCGAGCTACTTCAAAATTTCACTTTATTGTACTAATTTAATGGCCTACAAAACTTCATACCACCATTTTTTCTAAATATGTTGACTGAAAAGTTAGAAATTTTTTGTAAAATTTTGCAAAATTTTCGTAATTTTATATAAAACTCCCTTGCTTCTTTCCAGAAAAAAACCAAAGTTTATTACAAGCAGCTGCCATTTGAAATTCTAGCTCAAGGCTTTTCTCATTTCTCCCGAATCAGTACCTTCTGGTTATTGGTTTCCGTTTGCACTAAATCAACCACATAATTTGTAGCATATGAACATATGTGAGTGTATTTAATCCTTAATTGAGCTACTGGTCAAGTGATAATAGCCTTTCAACACTCCCGCGACTCTGCTGTAACTAATAAAACTTCCGTCTCAGGAAAGTGGCAAACTGAGGTTGAGGTTATGTATACACCGGAGGTGACAATAAAGTGAATAAATATGTACTTACTGCAAGACAGAAATTAGCACAACGTGCATACATACATATTTCGCTCGAAGATTATTGGTTGGAAAACAAATCTGGCTTCTTAACTGAGATCAGTTAGAAGTGAAAATAAAAATGATTTGAAAATGAAATAATTTTTTTTCAAAATCGCACCGAAAATTTAACAAACCCTTACAATTTCTTTTTCGGCACTGCTATAAACTCCTGAATTTTCATATCAACACATTTTGATTTCATTTTGGCGCATCACTGCTGCAGTACACAATTTCTGTAGTTGCTTGTTGTCGCACATGAAAATAATCGATTTTTAACTGCATTGCCACTTACAAAAACCTTCCGACCGACTGGCGTCAAACATCGTCAACGCCACTTTCATCGTTGAGGATTGATATGCAGACGGAAACGGATGTGACGCTTTTGACATTTGATGAGTGTGTCCTGAGTACGTTTCGCTAAGTGGGTGAGCACACATGCATTTGTTTGTATGCATGTCAGTGTTTAGAGCAACCGAGCGCTTGTAAATTTGTTTGATGGTGGCTGCTGATGACACTGATTAGATTGCTGTTTACTTAGCGCAATTTTTGGTGAGGAAAAATTCGTTTAAATATGAAATTTTTGCATGCAATTCTTGAAGTGAAAGCTTACCTTAATAATTTGCTAATAACACTGGTTTCCAGCAAAAATGTTCTATGGATGCCACTATCGAATTCCTATGCAGAATTGCCCGATGATTCCGAAAATCGAGTTAATTTTTTTATAAATTTTTTATTTATCATTTTTACTTATTATTTTTATTTATTTTTTTTTTTTTATATTATTTTTTTGTTAATTGGATACGTTTTCGCGATATTTTCAATTTAAGGCTATTCAGCTTAAAGCGAAAATTGTTTCCTTTTAATCACGTACATATATCTTAAGAACCAATTTAAAAATCTTAATACAGAATACGACAAATGAAAGCTAATGAAATTCTTTATAATACATCACTTTCCGATAGGGCTTATAGTTTCTGACAAATTAATTAATCATTCCCGCTTTTTTATTTTTTAATGAAAAAATGAAGAAAAATCAAACTTTAACAAAAGAAAAATTAAAAAAAAACAGGATCTTTTACAAATTTTTTCATTTGTGCTAAAGCCTGTTCTGTTAAAAAAAAAAATCTAATTACTAATGAAGAAAATCGATGGATAAGTAAGAAATAATGAGTGGTCAAATGAAAATACGCAAAGATTTTTTGTATGGAAAATGAGCAGGAAAGAAAGTTACTCATACGCCACGTACACCTCAGTAAAACGCTCGAGCCAAAATTGTCTAGATTGTTGCAGTTTTCGAACATCGAATTTTAAATTAGCTGCTGTTCTTCAAAAGCGCTTCTCTGTAGGGCGTCGAGTTGGTTAACCTTGGCAACCGTCGCAAAAATTTTAATTTGCTAAATTACTTTTGTCTTCGTTCGATGCTAATCTTAATTTGTCATCTTTCGTTTATTAGCTCGTTGTCCACCCATGTGTGTCGAAGGATCTTGCCATTGCAGCATCGTCATCAATGCGCACAATATGCCCAAGCCAAGCGTTTAACTACGTCCGTGACCGACATTGTTGGTGCTGCTTATGCTGGATCCTATCTAGACAAAGTCATTCACTATTTCAAAATTATAACAGCCAGCAGTGAAACGTGTTCCATAACGCGAACACTTTTTATGTGATGTCACATGGTACCACTGTGTCTTGATTTCCTTTACCACTCTACCAACTTAATTTGCTTCCTTTCTCAGCTGGGAATTGCTAAGTTGATATTCTTTCGCAAATAATTTTTCGTCGCAGCTGTACTTAATGTCAAAACAATGTGTTTGTTTTAATTACGCCTGCTACCACCTTGGATGCATTCTTGTCAATCTTTAATCATACAATTTTCTAATCATCCCACAGACATTGTTTAAGTTCTTAAATTTTTTTTAGAATGACTTTAAATATTTCATTAGATCCAAGTGCTTTTTTCTTTGTCACTAACGCGACTATGATCCAAACTAACTGAAATTTGAATATCCGAAAATGTGCTATACAGCGCACTGATGAAATGCATTTGACAGAATGTAATGATCGCAACGAAAGAGTGAGTGGGGGAAAAGCTTCAAGCTTTAAAGCAAGCGCTGCTACCTACCCTTACCGCATTCGTAGACCAGAACAACCCGATTGAGGGAGTTTGCATTTAAAAGTCGGCCATCATGTCAAAAAAATGTGCGCGCATAATTTGCATTTTTGTGGCACTGTGTCACGCACCGACTGCCATTGAGTGAGACCAAGTAGCGCGCACTCCTATATAAGCTCTTACTCACTCCCACACAATTTAGTGCTCCCTCCCTTTTTATCGCGCTGCTTTTATCTCCCCCCTATCCTTCTTGCTCGCTTTACTGCACTCAGCTCCTGCATTTGCGGTTGACATTTTGAAGAATGAATTTGTAAATATGATTTGTCGGGTGGCAACGCTGGCTGCTGAAGGGTGCTAGTACCAAGGCAAGGGGTGCGAGCGTAAGTAGATTTGCTGGATTCTTAATGCCAAGCATCTTTTGCGTGATATTTTGTTTTACATTTTTCCACTCATTCCATGCCATGCTTCTTTGTACAGAAGAGCGGTGTACGAAGAAAAGTTGTAAAGAAAAATGTTTAGCGAAAAATTTGCACAATGAGTGTCAACGTTAAATGGCTAGAGTGCGAAAATCGTGGCTAGAAGATGTGCGCGCAGCGTAGAGGGTGAAGGTAAATCATTTGTGGTATATAGTTTGCTAAGGCAACACGTCGAGTGCTGCCTCGTGTTGCACGTCTCAGCATTCAGCTAGGAGAAAAAGTTGCTATGGGCATTCGTTAAACGAGACAGCAATTTTGAATGTTTCACTTTTTATTGTGGTTATTGTTGTTGGGGCAGTAGTGGTGGTCTCTTTGTTGCTCGCAGAGCTGCAAGCAACTTTGACACTTTGGTGTCACGCTGCATACAATTCCTGCCTCGCGAGCGCATGGCCTCAGTCTGAGACTTAGCCTTTGTCACAATTGTAGCACTTAAGCGCTGAGTTAAGGCATAATAACAACAACTTTTCGCATACAAAAGAAATGACAGGCAGCGCAGAAACTTCACACATACATAGTTGGCAATAGGAATAAAACAAACGAAGGAAATAAAAATTGAAATACTTGCGTTTTTTTTTGTGGGTGAAAGAGTGAGGCAGCTGGAAGAAAAGCCTTCAGAAAAAATCATTTTTCATTCCTCAGTTTTCACTTGGCGCTCAACTGCAGTTGTGTTTCAAGTTGAGGTTGCATGTTGCAAGTAAGCGAAACATGACAACATTGTGAGAAGCATACAACAAAGCGGGAGAAGAAGTACAAATTAGTAAACAAAAAAAAGAAAACAGGCAAGTTGAGAAGGATTAACTGCAACAAGAAATATAATCAACTACAACATAATAAGGAGGAGAATGTAACAAAAGCATGTACGCGAAAATTGTTGGCGTACGAAAGAGTTGAATTTACAATGTAAAAATTTGTAAATTAATGTTGCAACTAGGAGGAGGTAGTAGGAGAGGAACGACGCCTTTGCAGGCAAATTTCACAACCAGCCATTAGCAGCTAAAGCAAGCAATGAATGTTGCACGAAAGTATTCCGCGGACGATATATTGTAAAGCCGCCATTCATCGCAAAATGTGGTATGCGCATACATACACAACAACTAAATGTGGTGGGCGTGACTCGCTCGTTAAGTGCGGCATGTTGCTTGTGTACAAGAGTTAATTTCATTTACATCGTCCTAGCAATGGGCTATTCGCTCGACTGCTTTCGACCACTTGAGTTTATCACTGTTGGTGCTGGTAGCTAGCGTGCGTTTGTTGCATGTTGCAACCTCCTAACGTACACAAGAATAGCACGGACAAGTTGTTTGAATGAATGTGAAAATTGAATCGTTACTGACAAGGACATGCAGGACGTGCGCCAGGAGCGATTGAAAAAGAGCAGCATACTTGATTGCGTGGCATGTGCAAGTAGATAGGTAAGTTAATACCAGAAGCTATATTAAGATAATTGCGCTTAAGTTAAAACAATGTTTCGGAGTTGCGTTTGCTGTTGAATAGTTAATTTTGTTAATTGTATTCACCTATAAGCTGTTAAATGTGGCTATGCAATTAAGTTCCTTATTATTATATTTGAAATACTCTTTGCTGGAGTGGAGTGCAGTGAGGTTAGGCTACGCGCTTCATGATCGTTACTGAGCGAGTATGTATGTAAATCCGAATTGTTATAGTAACGACCATTGTATCGATAAAATTAAAGCGTTGATAGCGATTGCAACATTGAAAACGATGCATACGAGATTTAATAGCGAAAAGTTCTTATGATACCAATCAATATCGATAGAAATTTTTGATAAGGATAACACTATCTCTAACGTTAAAGACATCGATAACGATAACAATGCAGATACGTGCGAACATATCTATCCACCTGTTAGCTTTAATTATAGACAAACATAGTAATAATATTGATAGTGATAACAATATCGAAAATGATAAAAAACATATATGGAGGTATCGATAGTAATAAAAAATTTCGATAGCGATAATACCATTACAGGCAACAATATCAACGATGATATCGATAATGATAGGTACTAATATCGATAACAATAAATGGTAAATATAATAACCACAATCTTGATACCGGTATCGGCAATAATTAAAATATCGATAACGATGATCATCTCTATAAAGATATCAACAATTTGGAAGACGATAATATTGGCAAAACAAAATATAGCGATATGATTGTTAAAGTCAATTGCGAACCATATCTATCCATTAGAAATGCGAATACAAGAAGTCTACTTTTTCATGTCTTGCATATATGAAATTTGCTTCCTATCGTGTGCCATTTATTAAATTTTTTATGTGCATTTTCGTTTTGCTTAATATCATTGGCGTTCG
Source organism: Rhagoletis pomonella (assembly GCF_013731165.1). Lineage (NCBI taxonomy): Eukaryota > Metazoa > Arthropoda > Insecta > Diptera > Tephritidae > Rhagoletis > Rhagoletis pomonella. The sequence goes on from NW_023458556.1 coordinate 33,890,227, forward strand.
TAATTTAAATCTACTCCCGCATTATCTTTTGTTCAATAGGAATAGTAATCAATCTTGATATGCAGCCGCAAAAAACTAAAAAAAGGAAGTGATTAAAAAATTACGGCGGATACTCTACTTGGATGCGATAATTGGTATTAGACGGATATTCGGGTCTCATGCGTACTTGAATAGTTATTCATTTTTGGATGACACAATCCGAACTCAAATAAATATCATCGATACCATGCTCTTTTGTGAGTCCAATTGGTCCATATTTATCACTCCAGCACCAGCTAAGTAAGAAGCTATTAAACGAGACTCTTAAAAGTAGCAGTAGAAGAGGGTCAGAAGAGTTACAAAACAGACAGCAGTGACTATAGTGTACCAGGTTGAAAGGACGCTGAGCTGAGACTTTGTATCATTGCTTTGCTGGTAGTTTACTAATAAAAAAGTTTTGATTTGAAAGATTTTTTTATGGTATTCCGAGAACGCTGTTGTTGCAATTTCTATTGACGTGGTTAACGTTTGGCTCAGTGCGTGAAAGGGTTAAAAGCCTCAGACTGACTGCTAAGGATATTGAGTCAGGACCTTTGCTGTTTTCTCCTCTGCAGTCAATTGCGACGCCAGACTCGACCAGCCTATTTAGGAAGAAGAAGAATCGCATATCATGAAGAACAAAACAGCCCAGCGATAGTTGGAGGAGGACAATGTCCTAATGTTTGTAACTTGGCAAATACTAATGCAGGTGATGTTTTTTTTTGCAGCTTATAAATTTCAATAGACACAGACAGTTTTAATTCAGAGATGGAAAATTGATCAGAGAATTTCTTATTCCGATTTTCTTAAACGCTCTCCTGTAACTCACAAATATGATTACCCAATTTAAATCAAATTCAAGAAAATAAAGTAAGATTTTATTCAGAATTAAATATTTATTCTTAATCTTCTGTTACCTCACCCAATGTCATCTGACCTCTTTAGTCTTAGCTAGCCACAAAGAAGCATATTTAAGTATATTTACATGGCATTGCAAAAGATGCATTTGCATATGTTTAGCTAACAAAACCAACAAAAAATAAAACTAAAATGAAGCCAAAAATATACAAAACCACATTTTTATATATGCAACACTGGGGAAATTTGCATTCACAAGTGATCTCAGTGCAATGCAGATGAGATTTCAATCTGTCGTCTGAAATGCGTTTAACATATTTTCGCTGTACAAGCAAAGAACGCTTTCTTACAGAGCTTTTGAAATACATATGTAGTATGTATGCAAGTATATCTAATATATGCAGTTGTGTGGATGCTGAAGCAAAATATGCATCCCTTCGTTTGTTTGCGCTATCCGAGACATTGCACAAATCTACTGTCAAATGGCGAATGGCATATGGAAAATACTGTGACAAATCGACAATCATTTTGGTACATTATTATGGAGAATATAGAAGAGCGTGGGTGTATTTGTAGATACGCTTTTCTGTGCGCTTGCTTATTTGTTTGCTAGTATTTTACTATCTTTATTGCGGAGTTAATGTTTGTTGTGCTTTTGCCAGAAACGACGCATCGAAATATATGCATTTGGCGAGTGGTTAAGAGATGACTGTATGCTTTACATAAATGGTTAAAAGTAAACTTATATTTATGTATGAAGGAGATTTTTTCTACCCTCTTTAATGCCACCGGACAGCACAAGAGCATCAAAATTAAATTTTTTAAAGGCACCTCATAATTTCTAAATCTGGAGATTATTTGAGGTGCGCACTTTTCCATATACTTGCAGGAGATTTGTAAAGCTATAAATGTAATTTCGATGCATTTAAAAACAAACGCCCGTAGTTATAGGAAGATGAAGCCGACTCTAAACTCAGTAGCAGTTTTTTTGATGGAATATTGTGGTAGTAAGGAAAAAAAGCGGTTTAAAGTCTTACCACGTGAGCTGTTGCTTTGTAAGCATAAAGAACTCGCTGGCCCAGAAGTCCTTGCCTAACGTTTGTCAAGTTGGCATGCGGGCCATCTATTAAAGATTGGAGGGGTGGGTGGTCAGTGAAGCTCCTGTGCTCTTGCTCGACATGGATACGCTTTACCGTAAACTCGTCAGCCACACAAGTTTAATTAGAAAATATTCCCATCAAATTGGAACGAAACTTTTCCAAATTATTTCTACGCTTTTAAGCGATGGCAACCCACTGCAGTAAGTGTTAAAACGGCCTTTTCTTTAAAGCATACATTGTTACATACATGGTAACTTTTTACCAATTTCATATATTAAATTAAATTTTTTGATAGGTGGCAGGGCCTGATTAAAGCATTTGTCTACAAAACAATAAATAAGAATTGAAGCTGATTTAAAATGTGTATCATTTCTATATTTCCGGAAGTTTTCTTAACAACAGAAACTTCAGATGCTTACCTGCTTACTTCAAGACCCAAAGCTGATTATTACACATAATTTTTCGCACATTCCAGTGCCTTGAATTGAAACCGTTGAAATCAAGGAAACGATGCACTAGACTTGTGAATACTTTCGTTGGGCCCTTAAAATCTCCCTACTGCATTGCTAACTAGTTGAATCTGTGTAGCTTTGAGGTAGCGAAATAGTAAACAACCTGCCAAGCATATGTATGTACTTGCATGTAAGGTATGCACACCACAGCAACAACTTATGCAATGCGGCAAATGCTGCCGAAGCCATTCGATTCTGCACGGAGGTATGTAACACAAAGCAATGAACAAAAGTTCAACTAATTACCAATGATAGATCGATAGTAGAGGCGCATTTTAATTAACTGCAACATAGTAGCTTGGGAAAGCAACAGCAGTTGGAAGCGACCAATAAGCAGCCATAAATTAATGCTATGCGGCGAAGGATGCGGCATAAATTTTGACCAATGCAAGAAGGCATAAATTTGGCGCAAACGTTTGTACTTATATACAGAAGTTTGTGTATTTCCGTGGCTATAAATACATACATATGTGTTTACTTACACATATAAATATAGATATATATTTTTTCGAGGGTATTTGAGGAGCAAGACATTCATTAATTAATTACACTACAAGCGCTGTGTAGAGCAACAGTGGAATTTTAGTAGATATTTAAAAGAAAACGAAAGTTTCCATCAAATGTATATTGGGTAAGAGAGAAGATATAAAAAACGACATGAAATCACCTCCAGATGAATGCACGTATGTAAGTGTGTTTTATATTTGCTCCAAAATTTGCGTAAATTTTTTAAAATTTTACCTGCTGTGCTATGACGAGTAGTTCCATATGCACATAATTTTGTATGCGAAAATAGCGCAAGCAAATGCAAATAGTAAAATTAAATGCCACAGTTCATTTGCAAACACATAAGTATATATAGTAGGGTGGAGCGGAATTAAAATTTTTCTAAATTCGATTTTATTATATTACTATATTTGTTTCAAATTTACAAAATGCTCAAAATTTTTAAAAAGTGGGGTATGCTACTGACCTTCAAAGGCAACTGTGCCACGCTATTATAATTTCTAAAAGCAAATTTTTTTGTTTACGCTCCACCCTAATGTGAATACATATCAATGGCAAATGGATGCTTATGAATACAGTGAAGTTTCTGAAATTTCTGTTTGGGGGTAACTGAAATGGCTTCATTGATCTATTTCTCAGCAGATATCTATTATTGAATTCTAAATGAAAAATCATATATAAATTTCGGTTGACTGTTGTAAATATTTAGTCTAGTCGCTAGAAGTGCGTATTATCGCTCTGAAAGGTCCACCTGTGATGTCTGCTCGTTGGCGAATCGCATATGAAGTTTCAGTGAGCTAATCGCTTGTTCAGTACGGGAAGACATTTCCTGTCCTCTAACTGTATTTGATACCAGTTTCCTGTGAATACAATTGTTTTTTTTTTACATCTTATTGGTGAGAGTTATAAAATTTATTGTGTTTAAAAATACATATGTATTAGGGATGTTAATTTTTCAGCTTTTTCCGATCCCGGGATTTTCGGGATGTCGTTATCACAATCCCCGGGATTTAAATATTCATTACTTTCAAAAATTTAAATGGAAATATTTCTTCTATATTGTTTGAGAGGCTCTCCTACCATAAAATAAATAATAAATAAATGGGTTTGAAACCTACTTTTTTTTATTTAAAGTAGCGTTTTTTCTCTGACGTCAAGATTTATTTTAAAGGACTTTGTAATTTCAAATATATGATTAATTCCAAAAATTATTCATAAAATTCAAATCAATGTAGAATAAAAATATGGGTACCAAATGCAAGATGAAATTTCTTTAGATTAAAAAAAAAAAATTAAATTTTTTTGGATTTACAAGAACGAATAAGCAATTTCTAAAGCTGATAAAGTTATGAGGACGAGATCCAAGGATGTTATCGAGTTTATATAAGTCCTTAACATATAATTTTTTCAAAACCAGATATTGCGAAATTTGCAAGTATAAATTTTTAAAGGACATTTTCAATACTTACAAATCCTTCTGCACCAAAAACTTGAATCTGTTTAAATTCTGCAGGATATCCCATTTAATTTTATACCCATCCTTCTTTCTCTAAGCACATTTCTCTGAATTTTTTTAATCAGAGTGAAAAACAAAAAACGCAATTTTACTATATGTGGCCTATATTTTCGCGTATATTGATATTTGCGCGTAAAATTTACTATCGCGCGGTGTTGTATATATATTGAGCTAGACATTTATAAAAAATATTAATTTTTAAATAAAAAATGGAATATTTATAGCCAATACTGGTGAAGAAAGGGAGTTTCTATTATTGCCATCAGTGCAAATTACGAATCCCGAAAATCCCGGGATTATTTTCCAAGAATCCCGGGATTCTTGGGACCTTAAAAAGGCCGGTATCCCTAGCCTAGACTAGCATTCCTAATATGTACATAGGTATTTTAATTTCTCGATTAGAGGTTAGCCAGCGAGATCGCACGATCTGATGGTCGCAGACTACTTTCTGTGGGGTTACGTTGTATATTGGCCGGGGGATTTTTTGTGCGGGATGTTCGCCTTATATAAAATAAAAGAAAAACAATTCTTGTGCTAAGAACCATCCCAGTTTTGAAAAACTTGACGAATATAATCCCCTGCACCGCAGGATTGATGAGTTTATGGTCAACTTTGTTCATCAGTACCTGGTGGAAGGAAAATCTTGACAATGTTAACCGGTGCTGGCACTAGCAAGGTATCCTTTCCTTTTTTAAATCCTCCCACCTAATGCGCGCTTACGTGGCTTCTATACACTTGTCCAGTGAGTAATTTATAAACACACATATGTATATAGATATGTATATTCTCAGCAAATTCTAACCCAAAATTGTTGAGACAAAAACACGTTAGCCGCAACTAATAATTATTCTAATATCAAACGATAATAACTCAGCGAAACATAAAGTTATACACAAATACGTGCATACATACATACGAGCCTTTATGGTTTCCGTACACATCTGGCCATTTGTAGTACGTTATGTAGGCAAATGTTTGCCTCAACTCGCGGTAAAGTTGCCGAAATTACATAAATGAAAATGCGCGTATGGTACATTACTGCGTGCATGCCAGGGATGGAACTTGGCAGTTAAAGTTTGGGCAGAAATTGGGTAAAAAAATGGACTGAAAGGATCTAAACGTCTCAGATAATTTTTTTGCTTAAAAATCAATATGTCACATGCTCCAAGGAAAAAGTAAGAGAGAATATATTAAAAAAAAAAAAAATTCTTTCAAGAAATTATGGCGTTATTCGGAGTGTCGAAAAGGAAAATGCATTGAGCAATTGTCTACATTTTTTTTTAATGTAAACTTTACTGCAGATTTTTCGTGAACCCATTTTCCTATTGCGTTAGGTTTTTAATTAAAAAATTTAAACAGTTTCTATGCCTGAATAATTGAATTATTTACACTGTAGCAACGCATAGCATTTTTGTAGATCTGGTCATTTTCTCAAGATATTTTCAGTTTGTTTCAGCCTTGTGAATGAAAAAAATTCAAACTTTACCAGGGACAAAATTTAAAAAAATAATAATCTACTCTTACATGGCGTATGAATAACATTCTTTACTGCTCATGTTTCAAACAAAAACTCGAAAATTAGACAATGGGCCGTATGAATAAAAACTATGTAAGTGTTTTTGTTAAAATTTCAGACGTTTTATTCGGTTTCTTCAAATAAATTTAAGTAAAAGTTCTGAAATTTTAAGTATTTAAAATCAATTGTTAAACTCTTATTCATACGGCCCAATATATATGTATATGAAAATGACTTTCGTCTATCGTCGGAAGTAATTATTGTCAATTGGGACCAAGCCAGAAGACTGCAAATTTTATTTCAAAACACACATCCAAGGGAAAGTCTTTTTATTCACAATGACGATATGTCACTGTCAATAACAATTTTATTTTACATTAAAAACAAGGAAGTAAAGAACTCTTGTCTCAATCAAAAGGTCGAAAAATCTGCCGATTAGGCCTAAACGGTGTGGTGGGATTAAAAGTGTGGAAAAAGCCCAATTGTGCTTACTTTTCCAATCCTGGTGCATGCATACGAAAGCCTACATATGTACCTATGTACATACATACATTTTATATGGAAAATGCTTTTAAGCATTGAGTGTATGTAGGTTTGAATGTCATTCTAATGCTTTATTTAATTTTCGGCTATGCCAATATTATGCTTGAAATGCTTGCAATAGCGTAATTAATGCACCTTTGTACACATGTGTTGTAATTGTGTTAGTGTATGTGAATTTGTGGTACCACAGCGCAAACATCGCATACTTCGTCCCACACATACATAGATACATATATATGTATGTAAATAAACTCAAACCTATTTACATGGTTGCTGACCAAATTCAGCGAGCGGTAACTCTCATTAATATGCATTGCGGTTAGACATCATGTTGTATGTGGCACGTTACGTTGCTTGACGTTATTTTATGCCTACGATTCCAGTAAAATGCGCCAAATGTTGCAATGGCGATCGATCGGTCGTTGGGTTATTTGGTCGGCCAGTTGGTTGTATTGCCGTTGTGCGGTGCAACTAAATCAATCAGTGACACAAAACTATAAGTAAATAGAAGCGCCAGTATGCATGCTCAAAATACATACATACAAATGTATACATACATACTGACGTACATTTGAATTAATGCCCATAAATGCACTCATTTAAATTGTAATACCTGGCATGAATTGCATTATTTCAGCAATGGCTCCCTTGAGTTGGAACCAAAATGGGCTCGCGGTTTATCTCATTTGCCATAGTTTCAGCTTCATACAACTTAAAATACTACCAGGTGGCCATTTAGTGTGAGCTTAATTATGTAAGTACATGTGCACATTGACATATATGTATACATATTTAAGCTGAAAAATTACAAATATTCAAAATTGCTTGTTTCTCTGCCCTTCGCACAACAAAATTTAATATAAACAACTAAAATTTCAAAAATCGGGCTCACATAAAAGTAGTAAGTTTTCTATTTTTCGAAATTTGAATTGTGCCGTTATTGCAGAGGACCATCGATATGTACATACATACATAGATATTGTATGTTCATACCTACATATGGAAGTAAGTATATTTCATCTGCCTCTCAAGTCGACAAAGAATGCTATAAATATTCGGACTCATCTCAGAGTTAGAAAAGTCTCAGAATTCTGAGTTGTAACCATCATTATGAGCTCAAAACGGAGTCATAATAAAGGCAATAATTTGACACTTTCGAGTCTTAAAAATAAATATTCTTCATAATTCTGATTACTAGTAAATTGTTTCCGCTACGTGAACTTTGTTACTTTCGTTCAACTCACAATTTATGACACCAAAAGAGTCCGAAATGCCTCATTCTGGTTGACTGGGCTCAGAATCATATTTATGAGGGAAGAAATACTAATTTTAGACTCTTAAATTCGGAGAACTCAGAAAGTTGTTAAAAGAGGAAAGGAAGATGTTTACGTGAATAAGTAAGTTATGAATAAAATCAATTTGAAAATTGGCATCGCAATTTTTCTATAAGCTATAAATATCACTTATTCGTTCATGATAACACTTCCATCTTTGAAGTTTGCAACATATTGGGATTATATGCTTCGCAAAGTCATGCAAGTGGAGATAAGAAAAAAACCTACATACATACACTAGAAAATTTATCACAAAACTTAAGATTTCTGTAGCAAGTACATCCATAAAATATCTAAACGTTTGTGCAAATTTTTCTGGTATGGAAGCATACCTAAAATGGATATACATTTGCATAAGTGAATACGAAACAAAACCAACAATGTCCATACCAACGCATGTAATATAAAATAATTTTTATATGGCCCTAGGTGCATAGGTAAACCTACATGCATAGTTACATTAAATACTTATACGCAGTCATGAGCCGCCGCATTATCCGCTTAGACATCACTTTCAAGCGTATTAGTGCCACTCGCCTGGCGTTCTTGTGGTACTCGTGGCACTCGTAACAGTGGTGGTATAGTAGTGCTGCTGTCGCTTGAGTACAAAATCTCGATTGGCCTATAAATAAATTTATGCAAATTTTATCCATACTCAAGTATGCAGCTAATAATAGGATAGTCGAGCCAATGCGGATAGTTGAAGGGCGTCTGCGTGCGTTTGTGTCTACATATGGAAGCTGTTGGTTGTGGCTATGAATATGTGGTGTGCAAATTTACTATTGCAACTATGCCAGTGGGATGCAAATTTTCGACACACTTCAATTTAGTTAATTTAAAACACGTACGGAATTAGGGAAGAAAGTATTTTTTTTTTTTATATTTTGAAAACAAAAAATAACTGCATTTCTTATTTCTTATAATGAAAAAACTGGGGAATCATAGTCGAAAATTTCTAAAGTTAGCTGCAATTTTTTTGACAGATATTCTGTTGCTGTAACTATGAAAATGTCCCATTTTTAAAAAACTCTCTGATAAACTCTCACTTTTTACGGATACATTCATTGAATACAGCAAGCCAACAAAAGAAAAATCAAAGGGAAGATGAATTATCGAAAAGCTATGCTTAAAAAATATTTACTACGGCGCAGGGATGCATCCATAAAAGTCTTACAAATAAGTTGTGGTGTTACACGTTTATGTTTCTCGCTGGCTTTAGCCAAGTGGAAAATACCGTAAGGGTAGGAGACGAAAAGTTACACGAATATTTTTTTTTTTATAATTTCATCGGACTATTTTTTAATGTATGTACTTTTATTCAAACAAAATGACAGTCCTACATATGCCATCAACAAATTGTGGTCTTCAGGAGGAGTGAAAGTAAACATCTGGTCTGATAACCAATAGCGAATAAGGCTCTGGGCACGTTCACGTTCTGCTTAAAGCTAATAGGGTATGCCTGACCTCTCTTACATATGGGTATCAGGCCATAGTTATATTCCACGGAAGTGCGTTGTGGATCGGATGACTAGGAAAGGCAATTTCGGGAATATAGCGCGTGTAGAGTAACTGGTGGGTTTATTAACAGGACACTGTCCGATTGGTATTCACCTGGTGAAACCTAATACTGGTGCGCTCCATACAGTCGCGTTTGTTTAAAGGATGATGAGGTAGGTTGGTATTGGTTGAATCTAACCTAATAAAATTTGTTTAGCTTTAAGTTTTTAGCGGGAGGTAAATATAATTTTTTCTGAAAAAATTGTGGCAGCACTGTGAAATACAGTTTACACTCCTCTCTCATTCTTACGAGTCGCATATTCTCTCTGGTTTCTCCTCTATTAAGAACCGTTCAGTTCGACGCTCAAAACGTGAGAGAACGAGCGACTAAAACCCCCACAAATGGCTTTTGTTATATCAGTAAAGAGTAATAAACTTGATGCGCTTTTTAAATATGACACTCAGTACTTGAAATTAGAAAGACTTGAACTGAATAATGCTACAATGTTGTCATTGACATTGTAGTACACAATTTGGTATATTCATAACGGGGCACGGGTGCCCAGCAGTGTTGCCGTTTTAGCCCTTTGGTTGCTAAATTTGGCTACCAAATTCTTTTTTTGGCCACAAAAATTTGAAATTGCCCCTAGCCCTTTTTTTAGCCCTTTTCAAAATTTATTCATCATTGACATTAAAATTTTTTATATGATTTTCATGAATTTAACTCTTCGCTTATAAAGCGAACGCCTTTCCTTTAAGGCAAATAAACTGTTCATTGTGTCGCTAGCTTAAGTGGTGGAAAAAGTTTGTTTATAGGTTGCTTCTTTTACCATTAAGTAACGCAGAAGTTGAAAGGACGTTTTCTATAATAAATTTCGTTAAAAATAAGCACAGAAATAAAATGAATTTTGCAATGTTAAACGCTTTATTAACTGTAAGATATGGCTTAAAAAATGTACAGAAATGTTGTCATGATTTTGAAATTACAGATGATATCGTCAGGTTAATGAGAAATGAACAAAATTGTAACGACGAAGAATCGCTTAGCGATGATAATATTGATATAGATATAGATATTTAATGTGTTAAAAAAAATGTTTATAGATTAAATTATTTTACTATGAGTTCATTAAATGAATACTATTTTGTTTGTTTGATACATACAGCGTCGGACAATAATAAAGCACCGACATTTTAATTCTTTGTAAATTATAACATAACATTTTAAAAATTTATTTTACAAATGGATATTTTTCGAAGCATAGTTTGAAATTATTTAAGTTATTTAGTATTGTCCGACACTGTATATAGATATGATTCTAGTACTTATGTATTCTTAATGTGATCTCATTTTTTTGTTTACGTAAGAAATTAATTAATTAATAACATATGTATATGTATGTTTTTTACGTTTCTGGGCCGCTATCTTATCCATTAACGATTTAACTATACTTTAAAATAGGTAAGTTGGCGGCCCTTAATATGCTTTATGTGTTACACAACAAGTTTTTTTGTTGAATAAAATATTAATTCTTTCCAGAGTTCATTGTTTTTCTATATCATCACTTATAGAAAATTTTTGCGTGGATACTTATATATTTATATGTAGGTAAAAAAATTTAGCTACCATTTTTAGCCACAACGACGATTTTTAGCTCTTTTTTAGCCCTTTTTTAGCCTGAATTTAGCTACCGCTAAAAATGTTTCGCGGCAACACTGGTGCCCAGTCCTTCAACAACTCCAATTCTGGAGCTTAACGCCATGCTGAACGTTATGATTTTTGACTTTACAGGCAAAACTGTTGCAGCATGGGTCAATAGCGGAGGTAAGCATTCACTTTGTTAGCGAATCGGCAATCAAAACCCTGAACTCTTTGATGGTGCGCTTAAAATTGGTCAGAAAGTATCTGACCTCTCTTCTAATTGTGTCGGAATATTTTCTAAATAACTGAAATACTAAGCCATAGAGAAATTGCAAAGTTGATGAGTTTGAGAGAAACGGTGCCTTCGAACAAATACCACTCTTGGATATATGTGACATATGTCCGCTCACGGAACGTTTTGCGAAAATAAAACATGTGCAGTTGCCAGGGCAGTGACCATGGTCAAAACGAGACGTCAATGGAGCTAATTATGCCTATTTAAAGCCACGCATATCGCTTTTGAAGAGTGTCCGAACAGAGTTAATGCGTTGAGACTAAAAGTCACTTCTGATCCCGTACAGCCGCAGTTGGCTTAAGGACCGCTAGTTGGAATTACCTCAGCACTTTTTATTACACTATCCGGCTTTCTGGAAGTTAAGATTGCCGTATTTTTGCTCGCAACCCTGAAGAAATCTAGGGTATTAATATAAGCCGTCTTCGTAACTTTATGATTAATTCGAGACGTTTCATCGACTGGTTACCTGTACTGCCCAAGTATGTCTTCAACGTTGGACGACCACTGCAATTTAACTTAGTCTGTGTTCGATATTTTGTATTAATAAAAAAAAATTATAATAAAAATGCTTCCGCAAACTGTTTAGAAGTTGTTCAGGACTATTTATTTTAATAAGAAATAATAGTTATTTGGACATTGTGAAAAATTGAGAGATGTCTCTATCAATTTCAACACTGAAGTGTTCTGATGTAAACGTAAATAGGTAACGGGTTAGGTGAAGGGCAGAAAAAAGAGATACATAAATGGCAGCTTGCTCTGAAATTTCAATATGACTTAACGATGAACGAACAAAATTTGTATTTAAATGCCATTCCGCATGATTTACTAAATTTTAGGTGGGACAACTTTTACGTAAACTGAGAATTGTGGCGGCACTTACTCGGGCTACCAGAGCAAATGGAAACTGGGCTTTCAACAGAAGGAATGTACGAAAGTACATATATAGTACATGCATACATACATATGTATATAACCGCATAAGTTAGTATATGTACATATATGCAAATTTGAATTTGTACAAGTAAGTTTACGATGGTTCACCTTGGTCGGTAGGCACGTTTTACATGCACATAGATATACTATATTACTTGAGTGGGTAGTTACATACATATGTATATTATGTGAATATGAAGAGGAAGTGAGTCCAAGAAGGGTTTTGAAGGGCACATTATATAAAAGGGCAGCTAGGCACGTTAAATGGGTGGGCACTGAAATTACATACATAGTTTCGTATTTGATATGAGCGCGGGAAACTATGTATGTATGTATGTAGAAGGTTAGCTACAACTTGGCTCGTCTCATCTGGCGCTGAGCGGCGCTTAGTCGACTCTAGCTGGTTGTTGATGATGATGCGACTCATAAGGTATGCTAAGTATGCTTATGCGACTGCTGGTAAAATGCTCGCTTGAATATGCATGAAGCCACGTCTGATGGGGGCACCCATCCATCCAACCGTCAATCTGTCCATTCATCCATCCAAGTATTCATTCAGTGTCGTGTGCCAAATTATGGTAGAGAAATAATGCTTAAGAGGTGATGAAGGTGCTTGCCGTTGGGTTGGCATAAAAGTGGAGACGAGCAGTCGGTGTGTTTGTGGTGCATATGCAATTTTTGGGCAAAGTTCTGTTATTTTGTGCTTGCGCTTTATTAGAATATGTAAAGTAGCGGATAAGTCTTGAAAATTGGGTTAGAAGTGGTAAATTACAAATGTGAATGTGGCAGCATGGGGCATATTTAAGTATTTGCGTAATTTTGGGGTTAAAACGGTCGACATTTGGCATTAAGTATTGCAGCAGGTAGCAAAATATAGGTTAGTTCGTTTTAAAAACGAATTATTTCCGTTTGTTTGTTTTACTTTAAACTATATCACAAGCGCAGCACACAGCCTATCGCTGGGAGAAGTATTTTTGCAAAATTTTCTAACCAAGAATTCAAATTTACTTAACGGAATGCCACTCAAAGTTTAATAAAATCCCAATTCGATTTGGATAATTCTGATACTACATGTGTATGTATTTTGGTAGTTTTTTTTTTTGTCAAGTGGATTACGATCCGTAAAATTCTTCTTCTGCCATTTTTACCGATTGTTCAAAATTTTCACAATAAGTTCGCAGGCGGATTTACTCGAAAGAGCTTTAACTGAACATAAGTACACGGATTGATTTATCCAACATATTCCAGACTAAAAGAACAGTCATTAAAGAAGCCAGAGAGTAGCTGGCTTGGTAGGTCCCAATTTCTAAACAGTCGAGTACCATTTATTCCGACAGCCCAGCTGCGATTAGATATCTAATCACATTTGTCCTCAATCTAACCTTACGACTGAAGGTTAGGTAGCCAATGATGCGTTTATGCACGTATGAGTATTTACGTATGTATGCACATTAGGTCGGGTCAATTTTATTTTACTTTGCGCGTTTAGCAAAAACGGACTTTTCATATACAACTCTAAGCAAATTTTCCGAGGAAACCATGGGTCTAAAATCAATTTGGAGTTTACGGAATTTCGAAAATAGGTTGCACCCTCTGGTGCATGTTTTTAAATAAAATTTAAGCACTTCTTTACGACCATACAGCAAAATGCTAAAAAAACCTATTTTCGTAATTTGGCAAACTTGAAATTGATTTTAGAACCATGGTTTCTTCGGCAAATTTGCTAAGAATTACGCGTATAATCCTTCTGTGCTATACGCGCATACTCGAAAAAATCTCACATGCAAATTGACCCGCCCTAATGTATATACAGTCAGTGTCCAAAAATAGTATTTATTTTGATGATTTTATTTATTTTTATTTACCATTCCAGATTTTTATTATTTTTTCTTTTTAAATTACCACGAAATTTTCATCGAAATTTTCAAATTTTCAATTCGATTTCTTTGATTTTTTTTATATGAATGAAGGTATGCAACACCTTCGGCAAAAAAATTTCTCAAAATTCAACAGTAATTTTTAGGGATTTGAATAGTGCACTTTATTATACTAAATTCTAATGGGCCGCAAAACAAAGAAAGCTAAGAAGTGGAATATAAAAATTGAAAATTTCGACGAAAATTTCTTGGTATTTTTCTTATTAATTTTCCCGAGTTCTACATCTGCATATTTTTGACGCTGACTGTCAAAATTGAATTTTGAAAATCCCACAACAATTTTTATAGTTACAATAATGGTTCCAATCCCGTTTTCAATGTGATATTTAGGGCTGTAAAGTAAAGATATACATATATATGTATAAAAAAAAATATGGAAGTTTGTAGTTAAAAGAATCGTAAAATCAAAAACTTATAAAAAGTTGTGGCTAATTTTTATATACAATACCACCATTTGACCTTAAAACATCCTGAAATTTTCAAGAAGGTGCTGTTGTTTAAAAGTATCAATTTTTAAACTTTGCATTTTTTTGTAAACTCTAAATAAAGTTATGTTGAAAAATTGTTATTTTATTTAAATTTATTTCAAAGTTGAAAAAGTTTATAAAGGACACCTTATTGAAAATTTAAGGATCTGCTAAGATGAGTTAAACGTGTTGTATAGAAAATGTTAGCCAAAATTGATATAAGTTTTTGCTTTATAACTTTTTTAATTTCAAAATTCAGATTTTTTCCCTTTTTTGGAATATATTTTTTATAAAGCCCCAAATATCACCTTTATACCGAGACCAGAAAAATTTTAGCTATAATAGTTTTTGAGATATTAAAGAACTAGACTTGCAAAATCCGAGAAATTTCGAAATTTTTAACTTTCGAATTTTTTTTCTCTGGCAAAATTGGTTCCGTAATAAAAGACAAGTTCTGACTAGAAATCAAAAATGGTCAATTCCAAGCATTGGTCGATTTGACATGGCTTGACCCTTAAGCATAATAAATTTTTATATTTTATAATTTATTAAAAATAAATAAATCAATACTATTTCAGAATGCCACACCTACCTGAAGGATGTATAAATGCACTTTAATACTTGACGGAAATGAGGTGATTCGTTTGAAAGTAGTGAAATCTATTTAGTTGTCCAAATAAGAAATTACAGTTGGTAGTGCAGCTCAAAATAAAGTGCAAGAATGAATAATGTATTATAGTTAGAGTTGCAAGGTTGTACAAAAGGACCACTGACGCAAAACTTTGTTAGAAGAGAACTATTTTTTATAATTTGAACCAACATCATTAATCATAAGTGATGCAAGTGCGCACAAGTTGGCAGCAAGGTGAAGTGCAAAGGTAAAAGGAATAAATAAAAATCACTTCACATCTAACTCTTACACTCAGTATAAATGATTTTCGGTATGATGAAATAGCACAAAGTACTACTGACAAAGTCTCCAGGCGTCCGGCAAAAAGTATTGGCACACCAAATTTTTCACAAAAAAGATGGTTCATTCTACAACAAAAAACATTAAAATATAATTCCCAAACTTTGTGCAAAACTGACGAAAATTTCTGCCAATTTTCATGTAAATTTTCAAATTTTAATCCGACTTTTTAGAATTTTTTTGAGTATGCAGATTTGTAGCCCAATAAATTGTATTATAATAAAGTGCAAGTTTTAAGTAGGTAGGAATTACCGTTAATTTTTGGGAATTTGTTTCACGCGGTCTCTTCCATACAAAAAATTTTTTTTTCGAAAATACTTTATATGGAAAAAATTCAAAACACCTTCAACCAAAAAATTCTTAAAAATCACTCCGAGTTTTGACCAACTACTAACTTGCAGTCTTTTCACTACAATTTAATGACCTGCAAAACTGGATACTCAAATAAAAATTCTAAAAAATCTGATTAAAAAGTTGAAAATTTGCATGAAAATTTGCTGAATTTTCAGGAGTTTTGCACAAAGTTTAGGAAATATATTTTTATGTTTTTTGTTGTAGAATGAACCATATTTTTTTTTTAAATTGGCGGAAAAATATTATTATTGTGAAAAAATTGTTGTGCCAATACTTTTTGCCGGCAGTGTACATACATATCGCACACGATCTTCAAAAGTGACAAAATTCAAAATTTGGAATTTTTGAAATTATGCGCTAAAAATGTACACAGAGATTTTATTTACCTTTCAGCAAAAGCTGGAGGAAATTTTTGTTGTAATTTGTTGAAAAAACCTAAGGTAAAGTCTCCTTTGCCCATATACCTTGAAGATCGTGTGCGATATGTACTCTGTGGGTTATTTGCTTCCCTTTTAAAAGGTTTAAGTAGTTTGCGTGCGCTATGAATGTTTAATACTACCTGCCGATTCTATTGGTTTAAATTCGAAAATTATTTTCCCTTACTAGAATGCATTAGCAATGGTCTACCACAGTAGCTCATGCCAAA
>NW_023458556.1:33906971-33908903 GCF_013731165.1 Rhagoletis pomonella
AAAAAAAATGTTTAACTTAATAAAGTTTGAAGGAACTTCAGCGAAGTGATATACAACTTTATGTTTTAGAAGCTCACTCTTTAAACATTTTTAATTTTATGAAATTATCATAATGACTAAAATATATGAATTGTTATTTAGTATCTTTACCTTGTTTTTAGCTATAAACCAAACATTGATCTAGCTTTTTTAAGCTCTGTTTACTAGCTCGCGTAAGCTTTGTTTTTCTAAAAAAATTGTGGCAGCACAGTGAAATACAGTTTACACTCCTCTCTCGCTCTTACGAGTCGCATGTTCTCTCTGGTTTCTCCTCTATTAAGAACCGTTCAGTTCGACGCTCAAAACGTGAGAGAACGAGCGAGTAAAACCCCCACAAATGGCTTTTATTATATCAGTAAAGAGTAATAAACTTGATGGGCATTTTAAATATAACACTCAGTACTTGAAATTAGAAAGACTTGAACTGAATAATGCTACAATGTTGTCATTGACAGCGTAGTACACAATTCGGTGGATTCATAACGGGGAACGGGTGCCCAGACCTTCGACAACTCCAATTCTAGAGCTTAACGTCATGCTGAACGCTATGATTTTTGTATTTACAGGAAAAACTGCTGCAGAACGGTCCAATAGGAGAGGTAAGCATCTACTTTGGTAGCGAATCGGCAATCAAAACCCTGAACTCTTTGATGGTGCGCTTAAAATTGGTCAGAAATTGTATGACCTCCCTTCCAATTGTGTCGGAATATTTTCTAACTGAAATACTAAGCCATAGAGAAATTGCAAAGTTGATGAGTTTGAGAGAAACGGTGCCTTCGAACAAATACCACTCTTGGATATAGAGGCTGATGTCCGCTCACGGAACGTTGAGCGAAAATTAAACATGTGCCGTTGCCAGGGCAGTGACCGTGGTTTGAACGAGACGTCAAAGGAGCTAATTATGCTTATGCAAAGCCACACATATCGCTTTTGGAGAGTGTCCGAACAGAGTTAATGCGTTGAGACTAAAAGTCACATCTGATCCCGTACAGCCGCAGTTGGCTTAAGGGCCGCTAGCTGGAATTACCTCAGCACTTTCTATTACACTTTGCGGCTTTCTCAAAGTTAAGATTGCCGTATTTTGGCTCGCAACCCTGAAGAAATCTAGGGTATTATTATTAGCCGCCTTCGTAACTTTATGATTAATACGAGACGTTTCATCGACTGGTTACCTATACTGCCCAAGTATGTCTTCAACGTTGGACGACCACTGCAATTTAACTTAGTCTGTGTTCGATATTTGTTAATAATGAAAATAAATCATTATATAAATAGGCAATCATGTTTCCTTTACACCCCTTTTACGGCTAAACTATACTTCTAAGGTATAAACAATTATATATCATTAGAAAGGTATTTTGATGCTGATGTGCAGGCAATTTTTAAAATTTCAAATCAGTTTAAAATAGAGCGAAAAAATCAATTCAAAAGTCACACCAATACCAATGCCATACATGTACATGGTTAGGGCGGAAATGCCCCCTAAATGTATGCTTTAATATTGATAGCGAATTAAAGAAACGTGCTAAGCAGCAGTTTAGGAATAAGATGTATGTATGTATGTACATGAATAGATTAGACTCAAACAAGGAAGAAGGTAAAGTTGAGTATGGGGAAGAAGAAAGTGATAAATACAGAAA
Organism: Rhagoletis pomonella; assembly: GCF_013731165.1. Lineage (NCBI taxonomy): Eukaryota > Metazoa > Arthropoda > Insecta > Diptera > Tephritidae > Rhagoletis > Rhagoletis pomonella. The sequence goes on from NW_023458556.1 coordinate 33,908,651, forward strand.
TTAAAATAAAAGTAAAGAAACCTAGATATAAAGACAAAGAGGAAGGAAAATTTAAATACCTAACCTAATAACAATGGTGGGGGTGAATATGTAAATGAAGAAAAGAATGGACATATTTAGATCAGGATAAAGGAAAAGATAAAGATGAAGACCAAGACGACGAAGATGAAGATGAAGATGAGGATGAAGATGAAGATGAAGATGAAGATAAAGATAAAGATAAAGATAAAGATAAAGATAAAGATAAAGATAA
>NW_023458556.1:33909003-33913475 GCF_013731165.1 Rhagoletis pomonella
TCCTTAATTTTATCGGTTGAATTTCAACCGCTGGGCGAACACTAGTAATAATAAAAAGGCTTCCGCAAACTGTTTAGAAGTTGTTCAGGACTATTTATTTTAATAAGAAATAATAGTTATTTGGACATTGTGAAAAATTGAGAGATTTCTCTGCGAATTTCAACCCTGAAGTATTCTGACGTAAACGTAAATAGGTAACGGGTTAGGTGAAGGGCAGAAAAGAGATACATAAATGGCAGCTTGCTCTGAAATTTTAATATGGCTTAACGATGAACGAACAAAATTTAGTTTTAAATGCCATTTCGCATGATTTACTAAATTTTAGGTGGGACAACTTTTACGTAAACTGAGAATTGTGGCGGCACTTACTCGGGCTACCAGAGCAAATGGAAACTGGGCTTTCAACAGAAGGAATGTACGAAAGTACATATATGTACATACATACATATACATATATAACCGCAATAAGTTAGTATATGTGCATATTTATATGCAAATTCGAATTTGTGCAAGTAAGTTTACGATGGTTCACCTTGGTCGGAAGGCACGTTTTACATGCACATAGATATACTATATTACTTGAGTAGGTAGTTACATACATATGTATATTATGTGAATATGAAGAGGAAGTGAGTCCGAGAGGGGTTTGGAGGGCACATTATATAAAAGGGCAGGTAGGCACATTAAATGGGTGGGCAGTCAAATTACATACATACATAGTTTCGTATTTGATGTGAGGACGGGAAACTATGTAGAAGGTTAGCTACAACTTGGCTCGTCTCAGCTGGCGCTGAGCGGCGCTTAGTCGACTCTAGCTGGTTGTTGATGATGATGCGACTCATAAGGTATGCTAAGTATGCTTATGTGACTGCTGGTAAAATGCTCGCTTGAATATGCATGAAGCCACGTCTGATGGGGGCACCCATCCATCCAACCGTCAATCTGTCCATTCATCCATCCAAGTATTCATTCAGTGTCGTGTGCCAAATTATGGTAGAGGATAAATGCTTAAGAGGTGATGAAGGTGCTTGCCGTTGGGTTGGCATAAAAGTGGAGACGAGCAGACGGTGTGTTTTTGGTGCATATGCAATTTTTGGGCAAGGTTTTGTTATTTTGTGCTTGCGCTTTATTAGAATATGTAAAGTAGCGGATAAGTCTTGAAAATTGGGTTAGAAGTGGTAAATTACAAATGTGGATGTGGCAGCATGGGGCATATTTAAGTATTTGCGTAATTTCGGGGTTAAAACGGTCGACATTAAGTATTGCAGCAGGTAGCAAAATATAGGGTAGTTTGTTTTAAAAACGAATTATTTCCGTTTGTTTGTTTTATTTTAAACTATATCGCAAGCGCAGCACACAGCCTTTTGATGGAAGAAGAAGTATTTCAGCCAACGTTTCTAACTAAGAATTCAAATTTACTTAACCGGAATGCCGCTCAAAGTTTAATAAAATCCAAATTCGATTTCGAAAATTCTGTTACTACGTATGGTCCGGTCAAATTAGACCAAAAATAGGAGTGAAGTTACAAAAATTCCCACCAAGCTGAAAATTGGTAGGATTGTTCAAAACATCATCATAAATGAAATCTAGAAAGTCCTCATCGATCCGATACCTGGAAAAAAGTTATTCGGGGTCAAAGGTCACAAAAACGAGTTTTTCGCGATTTTCAGCAAAACAGTAAGTTTATCATAAAATTAGTTTAGACAAAAATTGTATATCAGATAATCTATATATATAAAATTAAGTGGCAAAACTTCCTGTTCGCATACTCCTCCTAGACGGCTTGCCCGATAACAATGAAATTTTCAGGGGTGATTGGGGTCTGTGTGGAGGGTGCACATAAAATGAAATTTTCAGAAGTGATTGGGGTCTGTGTGGAGGGTGCACATAAGAAATTTAATGTGTGTATCATTGCACGTTTTGCAATGTAGCGAAGCGCACCGGGTAAGAGCTAGTTATCTATAAAAAATGTCAAGATACTTTTTGTCCTAAGAGGCACCGTTTCCGATACATAACGATACATAAGTTGGAAGAGTTGTACTCGCCATAATATGCACACGTGTAAAAAGTTAAAGAAATTGATTCTTGAGGTTTTTGCCGTTGAATGAACCATATTTTTATAAAAAGATTGGAAAAATTTTGAGGCCATTTTAGTGAAAACTTATTTTGGAAAAGCAACAATAATTTGAAAAAATGGTAGAAGTGATAGCTATTTCGGAAATCACCACATTTCCTCATCTGACTTCTTTCAGTAGGATTCGAACCGACGACCACTGACTCAGCCAGTTGCCTACGCACTGTGCTAAGTTTGCCTTGTTAATTCTTGTTGCTTATTTCCACTATTTCACTTTGCTAAGCCAACTACAATCATAATAAGTTTTCACTAAAACGGCATCAAGCTCATAAAAATTGTTGAAAAATAAAAAATTTTAAACCTTGAATTTTTTTGTAAACTCTAAATAAAGTTAAAATAAAAAATTTTAAACCTTGAATTTTTTTGTAAACTCTAAATAAAGTTATGTTAAAAAATTGTTATTTTATTTAAATTCATTTCAAATTGAAAATTTAAGGATCTGCTAAGATGAGTTGGAGGTGTTGTATAGAAAATGTTAGCCAAAATTTATATTGCTTTTTTAATTTCAAAATTCAGATTTTTTCCATTTTTTGGATTATATTTTTTATAAAGCCCCAAATATCACCTTTATACCGAGACCAGAAAAATTTTAGCTATAATAGTTTTTGAGATGTTAACGAACTAGACTTGCAAAATCCGAGAAATTGCAAAATTTTTAACTTTCGAATTTTTTTCCCTGGCAAAATTGGTTACGTAATAAAAGAAAAGTTCTGACTAGAAATCAAAAATTGTCGATTCCAAGCATTGATCGATTTGACATGGATTGACCCATAAGCATAATAAATTTTTATCTTTTATAATGTATTACAAGTAAATAAATCAATACAGTTTCAGAATGCCACAGTTGTGTAAATTTATCTGCCTACAGGATGCATCCATGTATAAATATACTTTAATACTTGATGGAATTGAGGTGATTCGTTTGAAAGTAGTGAAATATATTTAGTTGCCCAAATAAGAAATTACAGTTGGTAGTGCAGCTCAAAATAAAGTGCAAGAATGAATAATGTATTATAGTTAGAGTTGCAAGGTTGTACAAAAGGACCACTGACGCAAAACTTTGTTAGGAGAGAACTATTTTTTATAATTTGAACCAACATCATTAATCATAAGTGATGCAAGAGCACGCAAGTTGGCTGCAAGGTGAAGTGCAAAGGTAAAAGGAACAAATGAAAATCACCTGACATCTAACCCTTACACTCAGTTTGAATGGTTTTCGGTATGATGACCTAGCACAAAGTACTACTGACAAAGTCCCAACGCCTGCTGGTTTCAAAAATGTTTGAAAAATATCGAACAAAATTTTGGAAATGTGCTCAAAAATTTCAGAAGTTCTCAAGATGCACATACACTGCCGTCAAAAAGTATTGGCACAGCAAATTTTTCACAATATATGCAACAATTTTTTTTCTAATATATTTCCGCCAATTTTTTATAAAAATATGGTTCATTCTACAACAAAAAAAAATTAAAATATAATTCCTAAACTTTGGGCAAAATCCACGAAAATTCAGCAAATTTTCATGAAAATTTTAAACTTTTTAATCAGATTTTTTAAATTTTTTTTGAGTATGCAGATTTGTAGCCCAATAAATTTTATTATAGTAAAAGGCAAGCTTCAAGTACCTAGGAATTACCGTTGATTTTTGGCAATTTTTTTCACGCAGTCTCTTCCATACAAAATTTTTTTTCGAAAATACTTTATATGGAAAAAATTCAAAACATCTTCAACAAAAAAATTCTTAAAAATCACTCCGAGTTTTGACCAACTAATAACTTGCAGGTTTTTTCACTAGAATTTAATGAGCTGCAAAACTGGATACTCAAATAAAAATTCTAAAAAATCTGATTCAAAAGTTGGAAATTTACATGAAAATTTGCTGAATTTTCGGGAGTTTTGCACAAACTTTAGGAAATATATTTTTAAGTTTTTGTTGTAGCATGAACCATATTTTTATTAAAAATTGGCGGAAAAATATTATTATTGTGAAAAATTTGTTGTGCCAATACTTTTTGCCGGCAGTGTACATACATATCGCACACGATCTTCAAAAGTGACAAAGTTCAAAATTTGGAATTTTTGAAATTATGCGCTAAAAATGTACACAGAGATTTTATTTACCTTTCAGCAAAACCTGGAGGAAATTTTTGTTATAATTTGTTGAAAAAACCTAAGGTAAAGTCTCCTTTGCCCATATACCTTGAAGATCGTGTGCGAAATGTACGTTGTGGGTTATTTGCTTCTCTTATAAAGGTTTAAATATTGGTTTAAATTCGAAAATTATTTTCCATTACTAGAATGCATTAGCAATGGTCTACCACAGTAGCTCATGCCAAA
>NW_023458556.1:33913575-33937106 GCF_013731165.1 Rhagoletis pomonella
TTACTAGAATGCATTAGCAATGGTCTACCACAGTAGCTCATGCCAAAGTATGCTGATTCCCCAGATACTTTGTGGGGGGACAAATAGAAGTGAACAACAGACAAATATGTATGTGTGTACCGAGGTATGAGTCTCCACCCCACCCAGCTGTTAGCTCCCATTGTCACTTGGCACATTCGCATTTACACTTCACAAGTTCTTTGAAACTTTCGCTTTTCCACTTTCCATTTTCGTCGAGTTAGTTTAACAAAATTTTCATTGCCACACTTTATATGCAGCAGAAGTAACTGTGAAAGTAATAGCCAATGGCAGCCTGCTACCAGCACCAGCAGCAGACCGCTTTAGAACAGAGGTGGCGGCAACTTTATTGCCTAAAATTATTTGCCTTGCTAATGCAGTTAAAGCGATGAAGCGAAAGGTCAATGAAAAATAGCAAGCGCGCAAAAGATATAGGACAAAATGCAAAGGCAGAGGGCGGGCGGGCGCCGCACAGTGGTCCAATGTGCGAATGGTAGGGTAATTTAATTAATTTTTTTGTTTGTAATTTTTCAATAAAATTTTTATCAAATATACAAGAATATTGTCTACTTAAGAGTAAATACAACTTTGTTTGAAAAATAACGGTAACCAAAAAGTCGTAGTAAGCAAAAAGTGCAAAATGAAATTGTACGTGCCAGTACCAAATTATATATACAGTATCGGTCATATCTATAGCACGCCATTTCAAAGTGATATTGTATGCCACTTATGTTCATTTATTTATTTTTAAGAATTTTCTATTAAAATATAGTTCATTCTCAGACAAACCCCATATAAACCCAAGTTTAATAATTTGTAGAAAACTACAAAAAGGTGCAACAAATTTCCACCGAAATTTCGAACTTTTTTCTCGGAAGTGTTAGAATTTTTTTGAGTACACTGTTTTTTAGCCCCTTCAATTTTAGTCTGATAATGTGCAAATTTCAAGTGACTACGAATTACCGTTAATTTTTTAGAATTTGGTTTGTCGCATTGGCTTCCACATAATGAACACATTCAATTTATTTGTATATGGAACAAATCCGCAACACCTTTGGCGAAAAAAATTCTAAAAAATCAACGGTAACTTTTAGCATTTTACAGCTGAATATTATTTGACATCTTAAATGTATGATCTGAAAATTAATTTTTGAAGATAATCAACAATCTCTACTTATAAAGGTCTAAGTTTGGTATGCCGACATTTTTTGTTGGTAGGCCAACTAAAAGTCTTGAGATTTGTTGCCAAAAAGTTAAAATGAAGAAAGCTAATGAGCTTTCGAAAGTTATCGAACAAGATGCACTTTTTTTTGGCCACTGAACTATCACTGAAAAATCAATGCTGGTTTTTATAAATTGCACTTTTTATATGAAAAAAATTATGGATATGCAGGTAGCGATTTTTAACCGCTTAAAGCTTGGAGCTGTTTTACTGATTTTCATAACCGATGTACCTGCACACTCCTGGTTTTCCAAAAACTCAGATTAAAATTCTCACAAATATATTCAACAATTTTCTAATGAAAAAAGTGTGGTGAAGAACAACAATAATTTACAAATGCCAGAAGTTATAGCTGCTGTTTCGGAGATCTCCACATCTCCTCATCAGACTTCTTCATCGAGTTCACTGACATAAAAAAAAGCTTTGAACTTGAAAAACAAATATTTGACAAAAATCACCATGCACTCACTTTTGATCACCAGTGTAGCTCATATTTATTTCATTTGTAAAAATATGAATTTGCATTATAATTTTTATATTTATGCCATGCGCGAGTGCTTAAAAAGACACCAGAAATTGCTGAAAAATTTAAAGATTTTTTAATTAGATGTTGCTAGGCGTAGTCGCTATTCGATCTTGCCCACTTTATGACCAGAAGTTGCTACGTCATTCAAACATAATTTCAACCTATCCTAGTTCTTAATATAATAATTAAATTATCCTACTAGAGCAAATTGGACCACTGTGCGCCGAACGGCAGACGACAGAAAATCGACAGTCGACGACTGCCACACCCAATCAGCCAACCGCTATGTGAACAGACAACCTTTGGCAGTCACGCAGTCGTGCGGTGCATTTACTTTCATTTCATTGCGATTGAATTTGCTGCTATTTTCGCTATTGTTGTTAGTGCATGCCATCAAATGCGTTTGTTTTATGCAGCTGGTTGTGGCAGCAAATTGGCGCTTCTGATTTTACGGCTCGACATGCGCACGTCCACACACGTACGCAACGTATTCTCATTGTTGTTTTCATGGCAACGGCAGCAGCGGCAGCAGTAGCTGCAGTGCAACATTACTGGCGACCCAATTCTTTGTCATTGCTGTCGCCGACAACGTCGCGTCGACGATTGCACACCCAGCTGTCGTAATTCATGGCCAATATGCGGCGAATGGCGGCGTTGCGTATACGCCAGCGAGTAGCTGCTACTTGTGCGCATTCACAAACACATACATAAATTTAAAAGTACCTTCAAACATACCTACATATATATGTACATATATGTACATGCATCCATTTGATGTGGAAAACTTTCACTTCCACTTCTATTGGAAGCTGCGCGCCGCTACTGATCTGCTGCACCGCGACCACTCCCAACAGCCGTAGTTTATCTCGCTGGCATTGAGCGAGATATGAGCTGACTCTATTACATTTACATACATACATACATACGACCACGTTGCCGTTGGCATTTTGGGTCAGGCTAAATAAAGCGACACTGAAATGTTAAATTTCGGCACGTACACACTTGCAGCGTTGCGCTTATAGACTCAACCGACGGCATACGCAATTCCACTCGCAAATTTATTGGAGATTGGAAATAGGCAGAAACGCATTTAGGTTTATGCATAGATTTTACGCCAAATTGTATCAAGGTTATGCGCGCGAGTTGGAGCCACTGAGTGGGTGGCTGATCGTGTACACAGAAAGTTTAAAGGCTCTGTTATGCATACTTGGCATTGCATGCACTGCTATACCATTTTTACGTAGAAATCAAAAACCAACAGACTTTTACGTATGTAATGCTGTGCGTTGGGTAACCGCTTACACGCGAAGCTCATTTAACAGATTCCTTATGTGACAACTCTCAAGCAATGCCAAGTATGCATAACAGAGCCTTGAGAATGTTGAAATACGTGGTCGATTGCTAGTTATATTAGAAAAGTGCTAACAAAACCGAAGGTAATCAATTCAATCGGCAACGCTGTGAGTTCAGAAGAACATGTTAGGCATGGAATGCATTGTAAATGTGCGACGCTTTAGTGAAAAAGGTGCCTTCCGATAACTGAACGGATCGGTTACGAAGTGGCCAGGCGGATGGTAGCGTGTAGCACTTGGTTTTATGTATCATAAAAAAATCTGGCTGCAAGGCTGACTCCTGACCACAAGGCCTGAAACCCAATCGATTATTTTGGAATAGACGAAAGGCATGTGCTTAGCTGATGGGATCGAGTAAGTATGGTTTATAGGGCGTGCTTCAAGTCAAATAACCACTTCCCAAACCTAATATGAGAGAGAAGGAGAGAGAGAGAGAGAGAGACTCCGTTGTAGGAGTCATGTTCTAGCTGCCGTGCAATAAACTCAGATTTGTTCAGGGCATCCATGCATGGCAAAGAGATATTTTAGGATCAGATTTAGAGAACATCGACTCGGACCTACGTACATATATCGCCTAGCAGCCGAGATATGCACCTTCCTCGTGTTTCTAAACACAAATTTTTCGAACGACACGTCGAAAAGCTGCAATCACAATAAATATCCAGCGGGTTTGCTCCTCGACTCAGCGAGGAATGCCATGCCGCTGCGGAGCAAAAGAGGCTGTCTAAGGAGGAACGCTGCGATCGGGCGTAACGCGAGATAAATAGTATGTGCGAGCGATATAAAGAGATGACGAAGGAAGTAAGACGTATATTCTGCAACAAAAAATAGAAATACCGAAATACGTGAGCGCAAAGAGCTTGAAAGTCTGGCCAATAGCAAAAAACCGCCGAAATTTGTTTCAGAAAGTTATTCGACAAAGTTAGTCTAAGTAAGTGCCTAAGATAAATTCCTGTAAGAAAAAGCAGGACGTAGTGATCAATAAGAGTGGGTGAATGTTGAAATGGAATAAAGCGAGCTGTATATTAGGCATTACCAAGTTAGTGAAACCTCCGGATAGATCTGGCTGAATTTGAGCGATGGCCTGTGGTAATGTACTGTAAGGGCATTGGCACAGACCTGCGACTTTATAAAACCCTACAGGATAAAGTCTAACGGTGTCTCCGCGAGAGATAACCATACCCTCAAATCGTTCATGTAGGATATGCATCGTGGCGTCGGCTGTATGGCATACATCGCCACTCTGCTGGAACCACATTATCGTCTAAAGTCAGTAAAAGGTTCCTGTGTACGGTGAGAAATAAGCACGCTCGGGCTACACTTTCACGGACCAAGGAGGTGGTCTCGACCGATTGGCGTTCCTTTGATGTTGGCTGATTCTTCACCGAACCGGTCGTCGCGAAATCGACCACCAAACGCTGGGTAGTCAACTATGAAGGGCCAAGTGCGAATGGGTATAATGCGCGCCACGTTTTCAATAACGTGCACTCAATTTTATAATAATTGTTTATTTTATTTGGAGGGCTGCTCAATCGAGTAAATTGCCATGGAAATTTGGCATCAGTAACAGATTAAATTGAACGATCGCCAATATATAGCCTCGCCAATTGAAACCTCATTTATATGTGAGTATTGGACCCCCTTTGAGATATGTATATACATTTTTAATTTTAGATTTTTGGAGCAAATACACATCTTTCATGAATTAAATATCATAAGTCTATGAAAAATGGTTAAATGATAACAGCACTGTTGAGCTCTACAAACAACTTTTAATACTTTTAACAAGACCAGTGTAGTTTAAAATTTGCTGCTACTATTTTTATAGTGTACTGGTAAATGACAAGAGGTAAAGGGTGAACAACGAATTTGGAAACAGCAGCGGGGAAAATGTATACTCGCCCTGTTTTTATAAAGTGCAAATAAACACAGCATTCGTATAAACAGTGATGACATACATATGCACTTATGTACATTCCTAGTACATATGCTTAAAAACAATGTACATATGTATGTATGCATGTATGTATGTAGTCAAAGTAAATGCGTAAATTCAGCGCAGCTATTTTGAGGGTCACCGACGCTCAGCAAATGCAGCAAAACAAGACCGATGCTTCAGTAAACAAAAATAATAAAACAATCTACAAACTTTGTTCAAAGTTCGGGCCAACAAATAAACGAAATATCCTCAAATGAAAAAAAAAATAAAATAACAAAAAAATACTTTGCAATGCGAATAGAAAGCGTAAATAATTTTGCAAAGGATTGGCGTGAATTGGCGAGAAATTTTTGCAATGGTTTCTCAATGGATTTGTGGATTTGCGGAAAGTTGAAATATTTCAACACGCGCACTAGTAGCTAAGTGCGATCGATTGTTAGCTGCGGAAACATACGGATTATGCTGTGTTATGTAAAGAGAGAAGGATTTGAACTTTTCGTCATACATATTGCAAACGATAATACTTATGTAATGATTGGTGTTATTAGCTTTGTGACCAAAACACAATTTTTTGATGGTATTTTAAAAGGTGGTAAAAGGAGGGTTTAATAGCACAAAATGGGCTCATATAACAGAGGCACTAGATAAATGCATGAAGATTCCTCTATATATTACGAAAATGGTGAGAAGTTTTCTAAGAAATGCGGCATTGGCTTATTAAACTACCGAAAACCAATAGCACATGAAAATAACATTGGCAGTAGAGAAGAGCTCAATATACTCGGCCCCGACAGCTAAAATGCCAGCTAAGACGGTACATCAAATATCGATTTGCCTCGTAAGATTGATAGCAAACCTCGGGGAATCAACACGATATATGTAAAAGGAAGTTAGTTGTGTCCACAACAGTCTCTGTACTATCATACGGACATGAGATATGGGGAGACTTTCTAAAAAAACACAGCAAAATTATAAGGAGTGTAGCAGAGCTCGCTTTAGAGTATCGAGCGGTGCGCAAAACTGTCGTATTAGGTATTAGAGCCACCACATCCCTAGAGTTGCTTAGTCTACGCTTATACCAATACAGTGACGACAGACCTGGCCATAAATTCTTATTTGTTTCCTTTAACCGCAAGCAGGATATAGGGCACCAATTACGCCTACGCACCGTCTGGATCTCTTTCTGACAATCACCTTGAGTTCCTTAACCCGAGTTGCTTCACCTCTGGATCGACTGTTCTTATCCACGTTTCGTGGGGTCTACCGCGAAGCTCGCCCCTACCGACAGGGGATTCTATTCCAAGGCTTTCTATGCAATATTGTCGCCTTCTTTTGCATCCATTTCCAATCATGTCTCCGAATGCAGAAGTCAAAGGGCCCGATATAAGCTTTCACGAGCAACTTCCATTTGAGATTGATTTAGGCCAACCAATTCGGAGTATTAATCTAAGATATCTGCTTACGGAAACTTGCAGGTGGAACTGCCTTAAAGCACTGTGCGTTAACATGGCAGTAAAGACTTACCCTCTAAGCATTGGGGGTAAATTTTTTGGAATTTATCGCGAAAGGATACTCTATGCTTCATAGACATTTTTGTCGTTTTTGCTGTGGATTCAGTTGCTGTGAGCGGGCTGACTTAATGCGCGTATCTAGTGACATTATCGGCAGGGTTTTGTTTGTTGTCTACATTGCGGCGAGTTGGATTAAAGTTGCAAATACACATTCCAAGTCTTTGCTTGTTGACAGCGAGAAGCATTCCTTACTTACGATACCTAGAGCGCTTATTTATTTGCAGTAACATTTCGCATGATTTTCATCGTGCGTGCGTGCGTATGATTGTAATGTATGTATGTATGTATTCCACGAAGACACGCAAAATCGCAATTACTTTTTAAGGTTATTAAAAGTTTTTTGGTCGAAAGAGAAAGTTGTACTAAATTCTAAAGACAGCTGTTAATATGTGGCAAGTTTTTTACTTGGCAGCTGACTTGGTCCCCTATCTTAAGTTTGTATGTAATTCAGCGGTAAAGTTTGCTAAAATATTGCGAAATTAAGTGGAGGGGCGAAAGGGATGCCAAGTATCAATACTGATTACTAAAACAATGTAACGCAGAGAGTGTGCTAGGTGATACAAGTAAGTAAATAAAGTGAAAATTCCTTAGCTCAATTAAAAGTTTGAGGTAAACTTTAATTAAAAAGCGAATTCCTTTGACAACAATATGTTTACCATGCATGTTTTAAAATTTGATATTAGCTTGAAAAATCTGGGTTTTGAAAAAGTTTCTTCAGACTACATTAGTAATTATTTTTTTTCTTATATAAACGCCTAATTATTTTATTTTATTGCTTAGCTGAAAAACACAACAAATAATTTTTACAGCTTTTACGAGTACGATGCATATACCCCCTTTGCTTTTGCGAAAATATGTATTTACATGATCTCTTATACATTGGTGTAAAGAGAAATGGTGGCTTTATATGAAAAAAACTTTTCCGAAATATAGAACACGCCTCCAAAAATTGAAAAAAAAAAATAAAAAAAAGTGAACCAGTTTTGACAAGTAAATACCAGTGAAGAACTAAATTTTAAAATCAACCCGCTCTGCTAGCCAATTTGCGAGTGCCCATATATCATTTTGCATCTTATCTCTCATTACTTTTCCTTCCTCTTTGCAACAAAATATGTGTGTTTATGAGTGCTGCACTTCGTTGCTGGTCGAAGACTACAACTTTGAGTGTTGCCATTGCTGCCACTGGTATTGCCGCAGATCCTTGCTTTACGAGCCATTCGTGCGGTTGTGAACAATTTGAAAAATTACTAAAGTTTTACTGCAAGGAGAAGCGGGTTAAGAAGAAGTGAACTTACATATTGAAAAACGAGCGGGAGTGTTGAATAAAAAAATGTCAGCTACAGCCAACCATGGCTAGATAATCTCATTTTTTCTTATTGTGGACACTGGTTGTGGACGATCTTCTAGAAAGAGTTAAAGGAAATGGCTTTAATGCATATGGATATGCTGATGACCTTACTATCTACGTGGTAGGCTGGGATGAGGACACCCTTATGCTCCAGGAAGCAGTCTGCTCTAAACGTAACTGTAGGATGGTGTTCTGAAAAGGGCTTGTAGGTTAACCCAACGAAGTCCGTCATCGTCTCATTTACCAAAAGCAGTAAGGTCAACTTGACCAAACCCAAATTGGGTGGGCCTGGTGGCCAAAAGCCAAGCAAGCAACCTCAAAAAGCACTCTGATAAGTGCAACCGCTTGGTTTGTGTGGCCATAACGGGGGACATGCACTCGTGTCCGACAGAGGCGCTTGGTGTCATCACAGACATACCGCTCTAGCCAAGAATGATAGAATACAAGATTGCGCCGATCAGAGAGGATTTTTGAGAATAACTTTTGTGCGACGTCACACTGGTGCAATTGCGAGAGAGAAATGCCAAAACGTGAGCAAGAATGGAAGAAGAAGAAAAAATTTTGCAAGGAAAAACGTAAACAAGTTGCACCAGTGTGACGTCATGCAAACAACGATTCTGTCAAATTCGTTAAGAGAGGAATAGCGGTCCGAGATCGGCGCAACCTTTGTATTCTCTCAATCGTGCGCTCTAGCCACACTTATTGAGAAAGAGGCATCCTGGAGCGCTCTGAGGCTGCCGAACCTAAGTAGCTGGAAAAGTGGGAACTAGAGTTGTAATTTGGGTGTCTTAAAACCATTCAAAAACGATCCCATTGTAAAACTCAAAGACTCAATGCTACCGACACCGAGGAATACCTGTAAAACGGAAATCTCTATGTTCAGCGAAGGAACTCAAGTTTGGTACACTGATGGTTCGAATCTTGATTTCAAAAAAGCATCCCGATGGGCATATACCCAACCATATTCCAGACGGAAATTTTCGCAATTGAAGTCTGTGTCCACGCATGTCTTCGCAGAAGGACAAACGGGGCAGCAATAAACGTCATGTCCGATAGCCAGGCAGAGTTAAGAGCACTTGACTCTTGTAAAACGGTGTCAAAGGTAATAAACAGTTGCAAAAAGGTACTGGTAAAACTAGGAGCCAGTAACAGGGTAACCCTGTGGTGGGTTACGGGTCATGAGGGTTTCAACGAATGGGCTCACACTCTAGCGAAACGCGGCGCCCAACTGAGTCTGGTCGGCCCTCAGCCTTTCTTTGGTCCATCCAGACGATACACACCAGAGCTCCTAAGGGGATGGGAGGACTTGCCAGTTACAACCTAATGGCGCGCGACAAAGGGTAAAAGGCAATCCAAAAAATTCATAACTCCCTCTCGTGAATCTCTGAGCGGCTGCTAAATCTTAGCAGAGAGGGTTTAAGGACTCTCACCGTATACCTGACAGGACACTGCTGGCCGAGGTACCATCTACATAAAAGGGACTCTCTGAGGAGACGAGCTGCAGGCTTTTCTAGATGACGAAAGGGGTTCTGACCCGTCCCCGAATTGTAGCGTCTCAGATAATAAGATGTTAATAACCAGGGTTAGATTTTAAAATGGAGTAAAAACTTGAAAAAAGGCCAAATGAGCTTAGAGAAAAGGCAAAAAAAGGACAACATTATTTTATTTTGTTATGTACACACATTAATGTAAAATGTGCATGTCCAATTAAATACATAAAAAAGATTACATACAGTGGTCAAAAAAGCATACCCGACCCACTTTTTGCCAAGTTTTAACGTATTATTTTTGTTGTTATTTATTTTGGTTTTTTTTTTTAAATAAAAATATAGCTCATTCTTTAACAAAACCCGTGTCAATCCAAGTTTCGAAATTTGTGCAATATTTAAAAAAAAATTCAACAAACTTTCGTACAAATTTCGATCTTTTTTAAAAATGCTAAAAAGTCAACCGTAACTATTAGCCATTTGAAACTTGCATTTTATTCTACTAGAATTCAATGGGCTACAAAACTGCATACTCAGAATGTAATTAAAAAACTCGAAATTTTTACGATAATTTGTAGAATATTTTTTTTTTAAATTGCATAAATTTTTAAGGCAGTGTCACTCGATTGGTACATTTGTACAGATTTGCTCGTTTTTATATTGGGCCATTGGTACAAAATAAAAAAAAAATTGGAAATTTTTTCTTGTAGTTAAAAGATTGGTACAATCAGGTTTGGAAAAAAACTTGTTTTTAGTTTTAATTTAAAGACAAAAACAGCGCGCTTTATAACCAAAAAAATAATGTTTCAAAAAAATTGTTGGCAAATGTTTTAGTTTACGTGGTTTAAACATATTTAAACATTGTGTTGAACACTTTTAATAATTCCATACTTACTTACAACTTAACAACCAAAATACGGGCAAGAGTTTCAAAATTTCAAATGTGAAATATTTTAGTTTTATCAGTATTTTCTTTTAATGAAATAAAAGTCAAAATAAAACAAATATTTTGGCAGAACATGTTGAGGAAAAATTCAAACTAATCTGAACAGAGTGTTGCGATGAGCAAATATTAAGTAAAACAATAAAGAGTTTGTAGAACTGAAAATGTTTCGAATCAAAATTTTTTTCAAATTTTCTTTTAGTTTTTGTGCTTCTAGTATGAAAATTATAAAGAACTAATAATTGTAAAGCACCATACGCTTATCCACGTTAACAGTGTTCCCCTATTTGCTTCCCATTCGGTTGTTAAAAAAAAAAATCTCACTTCATTTCTACTAAATTAATGCATAATTTTTCACTCTACTCATTTTTTCTAATATTTACAAGCTATAAAATTAAAGAAAAACTACAAAGGAACGACCCAAATAACAGAGCATAACTTAACCTTGAACGCATGGCTGCTCAGGCTAAATGCAGTAAATCAAGTGCGTTCGCTAAAAAGGCAGCCAATGCCAAGTAGCTAAAAGTTCAAGCGCATTCCAACGTTTGCTGCTGCTTTGCGGTGCGCCTCTAAAGAAAATCGCATGCATTCACAAACGAACCTATATAGTATACTCATACGCTTAAGTACAGTCATACTTATTTATACATAGGTAGATATATTCGTCTTTCGTGTTTCTTAAAAAATTCACCTTGCCGTATTATTTTGCTTTCTTCTTTTTCTTTTTTCTCTTGTTCACCCTCTTCATCTTAAATTCATATTATTCACATTTTCCGCTTTATTTGAAATACTTATCTACATATTTTCATTTCGCCATTTACAAAGCGCACAAATTTTCATTTGCAAGTGCACTTGGCCACACTTTTTGAGGCTGCATTGAAGTGAAAAATTTGTTGCAATAAAATTTTAGCTCGTCTTTATTTTTCGAGGAGCAATACACACATATTTTCATTGCTTTTAAGTATTTGCTAGAAATTTTTACATTTTGCCATTCTCTATTTTCGCTGCTTTCCTGGGGAAATTGAAATACTTGAATGTTTGTTGAAGCACGATATAGCCTCACGTTTCTCTTTTTTCTAGTTTTAAGTATGACTTGAAAAAGTTTAGTTTAAGTGGTGCCCACTTTGTTAAATTAGGCAGTGAGTGGCTGTTTGGAATGAGGCGAAAATGTTTCGCTTTGCGTGAGGAGAAAATGGGATTATTTCTTAAAAACATCGGGGAGAATTCTGGGAACCGAAATCAGACTCTCTACCTTTTTAACAATGCTTTATTGGTTGCTCTCAGAGGAAAACCTTTAGCGATGCGAAATAAAAATTCTTCTCAGTCAAGGAGGAATATAAGTGAGATATAAAAATATATCTCATTCGGTTGTATACGTATATTCCATATGTATGTATACCTTAACTTTTACTTGATTCTTGATCTATTATTTAGGAAGGTTGTGCAATTCACTCCCCGCGTCAAGATTACCCCTATACCCGGATCAAAATAAACCACCACCCGAATAAACAAAACCTCTCACGCGCCTACCTAGGTAGCCGAATAAATATTACCCTTCAAGCGGATATCGGGTTAAAGATAACCCGCCACCCAGATACGCGGATATACATACATATGTACATACAACATTAACCTCTACCTGGCTGGAAAAAAAGAAAAACCCGCTACCCAAGTACAAAGATAAAATCTACACCTACCCGGGTACTCGCATAGAGAAAACCCCTTACCGGGGAATCTGACACATATAACGGATAACGATAACTGCCCACCGGGGTACTTGGATAAAGATAACCGCCCACCAGGGTACTCGGGTAAAAATGAACCCTATATCCAAGTACCCGTGCAACGATACCCACTATCCGTGTACAACAACAACAACAAATATAACCTGTGCCCATCCTGTCTCCGGACTAAGATAACTATCTAGCCGTGTAGCCGGATAAAGATAACCCGCTATTCAAGTATCAGGACGAAGATAACTATCTTCCGCGTAAATGGTTATCTGTATCCAGGTACCCGGATAAAAATAACCATCTTTTCGGGTACCCGGATAGTGATAATTGTCTATCCGGTTACTCGGATAAAGATAACCCCATATGAGGGTACCCGTATAAAGATAACCTACAACCCGGGTCCTCGGCCAGATATAACCGACTATCCGGGTACTCGGATAAAGTTAACCGCCTACCTGGATACTCGGGTAAAAATAACCTACTACTCGACCAATATTATTGCTCTCATTTAATAACCGATAACAAGCAACTATTCAAAATAAGTCTCGCAAGTAAATATCAGTGAAGGAGATTTATTTCTTGAAATAAAATATCAGTCTCAGTGAAGGAGATTTATTTCTTGAAATGAAATATAAATATATTTCTTGACATTAAATATAAATCTCAGAGGGCAAACAATATAATGCGCGCATTTGTATATCTCTCCGAGAGAAACCTTTATGTGACTGCGCAATATGATAAGTATCCGAGCAAAACCAATAGGGTTTTTCGGTTAAGAGTTATTTTCAAGCCCTGATATAAATATTTCTGGAGCATCCTCTAAATTTATACCTAGAAACGTAAATGTTGGTGCCAGCAACTTTTTCGGCAAGAATAAAAATTTTGGACGGTGGCCCCAACCCTAACTCGGAAAAATTTTTTGGACCACTCTAATATACATAACTACATTGGTACCATAAATTTTTTCGCAGATGGGTTGAAACTTGAAAGAAGAGTTAGAAGAGGAGGAGGTGGTCACCTGAAATGAGGCAAGATATATATTTTCGGCTCCCTGGCAATTGCAAAGTATATCTAACGGAAGCCTTAGCCAGACAGGAGGGAGCATGGAGTCTCGCTTAATGACCTGCATGGATGAAATTAGACACACAAAGACAATAGAAAGCCACTTACTGAATGCAATAGACCCCTAAACACGGATGGGCGCCTGAACACCGGAATATTGAGGCCTAATTCAGAGACCATGAATGGGCAAGGATTGGGACGGTTACCCGCATTACTCTAGGGAAAGACACAACAGCTATGTAGACCAATGGGCAAACAAGTTTTTAACACATCACCTAAATCAAGTGGATAATTAACGCTGGGGGAGCCTATTACCATGTGAAACCGTTAGGATTACAAAGTTTTACAATAAAAGGAAATCCACATTGGTGCTCTTAAGCATAAAAGGCTTGCCGGCTTTTTCAGGGCAGAAATAATTTGTATCTTGCTCGGACCAGTGATCGAATGCAGGTCCGCCTCAGTGGTATAACGCACCACAGTGGCCGGTGAAAAGCTATAGGCAGAATAAAATTACGCGCGCTTGATTGCAGAGAACTCACTTTCGCAAAGTTCATTACTTCAGCAAAGTGATTTATGCCCCAGTGAGCTCATAACATTGCAACGGATCGGTAACTCTTTTTGGCAACACGACGGCCCTGTACCCGTTTATATGTAGGAGGGTACCTACTTTTCCACCTAAGCCCAATAGGTCGGTAGCGCATGGTGAACAAATAATATGCTTAGAGTGGGCCTGAAAGAAGAAATGATTGTAGAGAAGTACTACTTTATTTAGAAGTCATCCTTGCTAATGGGACCGTGGTGGATAGATGTGAAGCCAGGGTGAAAAAGCGCAGGTGAGAGATATAGGTAATAGGGCTGGGGCTATCCGTATATTTCGATTTCAGGATATCCGTATGGATATTCGCGTATATGGATAAAATCCGGCAGTGCCTTCTTGTTATCTGGAAGTTCAGACATCCTGTTAATAACCGTACATTTGGTTATCCGGATATTCTAAATTGTGTTTAAAACAATTCGCAAAATGGTTTTCAATATTACTGAACCTATTGAGTTGCAAACTAATGCTGGATTTCCACTTGGCATTAAATAGCAAAAGATGTGTAATGAAAAAGTTGGGCATTAAGTAATATTCGTGTCATTACGTTAATAAATAGTCATTAAATTCATTTCCAAATGGCATTTTTTAAATGGCTGAATTTTTTTTTGTCATTTTAATGCCTAGCGGAAATTCGGCATAAGTAATATGTAGAACAGTTGAGCTTCGAAAGACTATTTTATACTATGTACAAAAAAAGTTGGCGGCTGGCGCAGAGGTTGTAGAAAGAACAAGAGAATATTTTAACAAATGATTCTGAAATGGAAAATAGGGTTGCAGATATTACATATGTATGTACATTAAACCGGACCAGGGCTCACCTTTTAAAATTTTTCGTCATATCTTCAGCATTTACAGTCGGATCCTAACATACGAGCCTAGTGTCAGTAAATTAAAGCTCTACAAAAATCATTGAATTTTTAATAAGGAAGTATCCATATATTAATACGCTAACGTCTCCGTTCGTTTGGCGATTCTACCGAACCGATTTCAAAACGAAGAACACCGTTGGAAAGGTAATTTTCTGTAGATGAGGAGAGTTTTTATAGTTTCGGAATTGGTGGAAAATCGTCTTTTAAAAATTTCCATATTTTTGTATGGTTGTTTTTGCAACCTGTTCAATTTAAGCTGTTTCGCATTTTGTTTGAAATTAAACTTTGAAATACAGATGAATATGAAGATGAAGAAACAAGGGATAACGATGAAGACAAAAAAAATGCAAAAGTGAAGATAAAGACGAAAATTGAGAAAAAGGCGAAAATTGAGACAATGAGAAATACATAAGAATTAGGTTAACAGAGTTGAAATTTTCCGATAGGAATCGAAATAAAATCAGCCATAAAGGTTACTGAAATTTATCCAATCATCGAAGTTTATTATCGCAACGTATCGAATTATTCCAACTGATCAATGTTTACTGAGTTGTCGAAATTTATAGACACAGAAACTTAGTTGTCCAAATTTACGGATAGTTATCGAGCTATAAAAACGGGTGGGATTAACGAGATTTGTCAAGTTAAAGAAATGTATCAAGTTATCGATATTTATTGAATTATCATTATTTATAGACTTAACGAAATTTATCGAGGTGTCGTAATGCATGGAGTTCTTTCAACTTACAGAGTTATCGATAATTATTGATCTACTGAAATTGGTTGGTTCAACGAATCGAAGTTTATGGAATTTTCAATATATATCGATTTATCGAAATTTCAAGGTTATATAAGCTTATCGACATATCACTGCTTATCGAATTTAATCGCCTTAACAAAGTGTAACGAGTTATCAAAATGTTTTCGAAAAATGTGGAGATGTCAAAAGTAAAAATTTATAAAGGCATCCAAAGTTTTTACATTTATCGAAATTGGTCGAGTTTACAGTTATCGAAATTGGTCGAGTTAACGGATTTTGTTGAGTTATCGAATTTTAGTGTTCTTGAAATTCATCGAACTTTCGATATGTATCAAATCATTGAAATTTATCGATAAACTTGAATGTATCGGGTCAATTCGAAGTCCTGCCGAAGTCCTGCAAAGACCTTCTCAGATAAAAAAAAATTGCATCGTGTTAAGTTAGTAAACCTCTCCAAGGCTTCTAAAACTAGAAAAACTGTCGAATTTCGACAGTAACTGGCACTCTAGTGTAGATTATTTCAGTAGAACTGTTAAAAAAATAATAAAAATTATTGTCAAATATGGGTCTCATCGAAAAATGTAAAAGGGGGACCCCTCTAGGTTCTATGAAAAAAAGTTTGTTTTTGAAATTGCTTTTTTGTTTGCTTGTAATGTACATATTTGCTGGATATGGCTAAAGCTTTGTCCTTTATTGCAGGAACGAGTTATGGAACTGGCCGATGAACTCTCAAAAGAAGATTTAGATAGATTAGATTTTGAACAAAAGATAAACATACCAAATCTCTTTTAGGCAATCAGGATTAAATGGCTTTCACATCAAAGCAGTGAATTTGTGTACACACTAAGTTAAATGTTGTAATGCATTAAAAAAGTATTTATCCACTGGCTACATCTAATATTGTAAACACGTTTTTAAATGTTTAATTTTTTCAGTTTTTTTTATAACCTAACACAAAAATTAGTCTAGATAAAATCATGAAAATGGAAAATAAGAAATCGATGGCCGAAATTGCCTCAGGAAATTTGGCGCTAACGCACACACGCTTCTCTTCAAAGCCGCGGTCAAAGCAATCACCTCTGCTATAACAGTTAGTTTGCGCTGGCTTATTGTTGGCGACCTTTTTTTTTAATTTTTTCCTTCCTGCCATTTTAATGCGGCTGACATTTTTCACGTTTATTCTTATTTACGGCGAAGGTTGGAAGCACTGGCACGCGCAAATGTTAAATCTTTGCAAATCTTTTTTTTTTCAGGGTTGGCAAAAAAATATTGGGAAGATTTATGGTAGCAAGATGAGCTGAGTAGGTTAAGGTGATTTTGGCGCCTGGGTGGGCATGTGGCAGAGTGTGAATTGTCGAGACAAAAATATGCAAAACGAAGAAAGAAGAAACATTTTATTTTTGAAAGGCAAATGGAAAAAAGGTATGTATGAACACACAAACACATAAATGTAGAGAGCAAATTTATTAATATACATTAGAGTGCATCACTCTCCAAACAAAAAGAAAAATCGGAACTATAAAACCTGTTATATTCTAGGTTTCCGCCTAAATATTTCTTGAAACTATTAAAATTTACGTAAGCTGGGCCGATTTGAATATATCTCCAAGAATCTAATCATCTCAGATGATAGAAGAGTTCTTGCATAAGAGGTTTGCATAACAATGTTTAATATTATTTTTAGTTTTCACCTAAATCTTGATATTTCTCCAATATATTTCGGCAGAAGTCTTCAAAAATAAGAAATTTTATTATACCAGTGAAAAACCCACAACCTTTTTTTTAGTGGGGCACTCTAATAAATATTTTTTTTTTATAAATTGACGCGGAAATTGGGCGACTATAAAAGAAGTCATCCTTGGTATCTGTCACATGGGCAATAAATCAAAGGCACCGGACGTGCGTGCGAAACAGAAGCTTCAAGCCAAATAAACAAAATTTATGTGAGTCAGGTGATTGAGAGAAGCGAGAGTGAGATGTAGTAGGTACATAAATGTTTTCATACATACATATGTACATGTTTAAACTGTTGAGAAAGTATTTAGAGCACGGATGGGCAGCTAAAAGACAACGAGGTATTGGCATAGTAAAGCTACTCGAGCCATGACGGCTTATTGAAGACGTTTTGAACAGACATGAGATCTGAAATCTTAGTTAAAATAACAGCAATCTCGTATGACAGTCGCGTTCGTCTGTTGCTTAATCCTCCGGAGTTAAATGGCCAAAGAAAAAACAGAAAAGTGTCTTATCTAGTTTTATTAAACTTCAAAATTCTTCAACATCTCGCTGATCTGCGTCCATTCCCCAACGGAAGAGAAGGACGAGGCGTCCAAGGATCTCTTCTATGAGGGCTTGGAACAAACTCCAGTGCCAAAGGTAGGAAAGGAAGGGATCTTTAACGCCACTGTCCGAAAATTCAGCCTCCACGACGAAACGTCCGATAACGGGTTGATGCTGATCGACTTCGCCGGGGCCCGAAACATGGTAATATGCAGAAATAGGTTCCGGTCTCCAGACCGAAAAACGAGAAACCAAATCGAACATGTTGTGATAGACGGAAGGCATGCTTCCAGTGTTTTAGATAAACGTACACTCCAAGGACTTCGTTTATTTGGGAACCAGAATTAACACCACTAAAAACGTCAACCTTGAAATCCAATGGGAGAATCACTTTTGCCAACAAGTGCTACTTTGAACTGAGTACGAAATTGAGAAGTAAAGCCCCCTCTCGTCGTACAAAAATCAAACTCTAAAAGTCACTCGTCATACCTGTCCTGGAATTAGGCATGGACAATGCAAACATCTGATAAAGCGGTTCTTGGAGTTTTCGAGAGAAAGGTTCTGCGAAAGATTTACGGGCCTTTACACGTTGGCGATGGCGAAAACCGAAGACAATTTAACGATGAGCTGTATGAGCTTTAAAACGACATAGACCTAGTGCAGCGAATTAAAATCCAGCGGCTCCGTTGAAAAGACCAGATGGAGCAGAACTTGGCTTCACTTGGCATTTCTAATTGGCATCAGTTGGCACAGAAGAGAAATTACTGGCGTGTTGTTTTGGAGTCGGCCAAAATCGCTTAGGCGGTTTCAGCGCCATTAAAGAAAAGGAAGGAGCCACATAGGAATTTTTGGTTAAATACCAGGTTTTAAATATGCGGATTTTCCACTACCATGCTTGCTTTGGAGGAAAATTCTATGGTGAAATACCATAGGCAGATAGCTTACAGTAGATATTTCAGGTCAAGATGCTAGAAATTTCGACATGTGCTAGAATAAACAAGGAAAAGGATTTGAAAGGCGCGTTTACAGTAATTTTTAAAGACAGTCAAGCAGCCAGACAGTTGATGGCGAATAAAAAAAAAGTTATGGAAAAGTTGGACATGCGCATCCGGCTTTGCCAGGGGAGTGGAGAAAATTGTGTTTCATACATAAATGCCATAGACAAAACATAAAGAAATAAAAAAAAAGTCATTTAAATTTTTTTTTTTCATTTATAAAAGAAAATCAGCGCTCTCATTGAATCAGCCTGTATTCATTTCTTCTTTGTGGGGTTCGAAAACTGCCATTGAAGATAGCCAACGGATAATTCGTTAAAATGTATTTTATCATCAAAGTCAGAGATTAAACTTCATTAGACAAATTTAAATCTATTTTTAGTCTTCTAAAACCACCAATTTTCTTTTATTTTAGAGCGCGCAAACTATAATTTTATGTTAAACAGCATACAAAATGCAGTACGCATCAAAATGAAACCCATTCGAAACCAAAGCCACATGCGAAATCCATTGTAACTATTTTTATACAAACAAAGAAAATGTAGTGCTGCGTTGATTTAAAAACCAGTAAAAACCGTCATTATGTACTCGAAGTGCGTAGACGATGGACGGACGGGCCACTCAGTATTTATGTCGAAATACTTTTTTATTTATTTAATATAAAAAACGGAGACAAAATGGAAATAAATGCGAAAATGCCGATTTGGGAAATGGAAAATCGCTGTTGAGAAAAACTCCCGACGCGTTTGAGTGGGCGCATGGCTGAGCGAGTAGGAAACACAACAAACAAAATAGAATCACACAATAATCCAATGCATTATTTATGCTGATCCGCCGCCACATAGGCCTACAGCATTGTCGCTTATCTGTTTCACAGCTTTGGAATAATTTTTTCCAGTGAACGTGCCATGACCAATTCTCATACACTGCTCGTGTCTGCAGATAACCAAGCCAACGTAGTGTAAAGCAACGAAAAGAAATAAAAACAAATGAATAAAAGAAAAATGCTTTTAATATAAGCTAATCTGCAATGCGTCTTTGAATTGCGTAAAAACACAATCAAAAATCTGCGGAAAAGTAAGTAAAAGCGTCCCGGTTGACGATTGTATGGGGCTAATGCTCGCCCGTAGCTCACTAACTAATACATAAGCATGCTCAAATCAAATGCGAAAAAGACAAAGATATGCTAAAAAAATGTGTTGCGAGAGAGACAAATAAAAATACGTGTGACTGACCCAAAAAGATGCCAATATAAGATTATGATGTCGTTACATTGGATTTGGTTGTGGCTTGGCCGAGGCGGGGGAAGTTCCCTTTTGGTCCGAACACAATGCGTGCTGATGAAGCCAGCTGGGGCTTTATGCAACTTTTCATTCTTTATGTATATGGATTTCCCGATAGTGCGAATTGCTAGAGACGCACTTCCGTTGAATTGTTTTCCCATGAAAGTCGAATGGATACAAAGAAAGTGGAATACGCGTCAAAGCAAATTGTGACAAAGACATACATAGAAATGCACAATTTCGAAGGCAGTCTCTCTGAATAACTTTTATAAAGACGAAAAAATTTTACTTATGTACGTGCACTGATCTTACATTGAAAAAAATAAAATAAAAATGAACAGTATTAAGCTATAATGAAAAATAAATAATTATTTAAAAAAATATACATACATTATTTTTATAACATTTTTTTTAATAAGATTATAATATTATTTCAGCTCATTCCGCTTTGACAAAGAACTTGTTTTTGGGCAATAAATTCATAAATAGAAATTCTTTATTCAATGTTTGGGAATATTCGCTTAATCAAATTTTCGTCCTGGCTAACACCAAGCCAGGTTCCAGTGAGGATAAACTATAAAAACACAAACTAGTTTGGTGCTGAAAATTTTTTCTTAATTAACATTTTCGTTTGTAGAGCTTAAATTATTCCTAGTATAGATCACATGAACTTTTAGTACCTCTTCCGACGCTGTGAGGAAGCAAAATAGGTATCGGGGTATAGAAGACAGACATAAGACCGTAGTGAAAAACCGCATGCTTTAAGAGGTCTCCAGTAAACATTACGAATTTTAATCTTTGAGTTGTCGAACATACCTCTCCCTCTGATCTAGAGTGTCAAGTGTGTCTGTGTCAATTTGAATGGCTTGCATTAAACATGTCCGAATACTCCTTAGGTTTACCACTGTGATGGCTGTGAAAGGGTCTACACAATCCCTGTCTGAAAGTGGGGTCTGATCCGCATATTAAAACCAACCTGCTACGAGGGCAGAGGGGCAATAAAACTGTCCAGTCCACCGGTAATGAATTCAAACTTACTAAGGAAAGAGCAAAAATGGCGAGTGGGGCGAAAATAAGGCCTGAACAGCCTATTAACAATCACCTGCCACCCCTCTACATGGAGGGAAGCCGGGATAATTTCCTCCTAGGGAAGCTCTTAAAAGGCTTCACGGCCCCGTCTCTCTACCAACGGGAGAAGCCAGCAACAACCGAATCGGTTCGAGGTTAAGGAAGAAGTCCACCATTCTGGAAGGGACCAAAGAGGGGCTGCGTCTAGAATCTTTAGATCTTCGAGAATATGCCGATGCTTTGTGACAAAAATTGAAGGTAAACAAAAGACCTCCAACCAGTAACGTTCATCTTCTAGAGTTTTGGCGAGGAAACCAAAAATCTAACCTAACGTTACCTACCACAGGCAAAGGAAAAAGTTCCGAAGTTCAAAATTTCACAATTTCCCGGATTTTGGAATATCTCAAATATTTGAATATCTCAAAAACTATTATAGTTACAAAAATGATTCTGGTGTCGTTTTAAAACGGTTTAGCGCGTTTTTTTAGCTATATAAAAAAATACAAAAGTTCCAAAATAAAAAATTAGAGAATTTTGAAATTTATTCTTTTATTCATTATCTCTCACTGATATTAAAAGATACTGAAATTTTCAATGTGTTTTTAACGTAAACAATTTTTTTTATTGAAAAACCAAATTTTATTGTAAACTCTTAATCAAAAATAAATTTACTTCAAATAAAAAAATTTAACATAACTTTATTTAAAGTTTGCAAAAAAATTGTTTCAATGTTCAAAAATTTATAGTTATCTTAAAAAAAAAAACCTTGAAAATTTCAGGATATTTTAAGATCAGTTCGAGCTATAACATAAAAATAAATCGTTAAAACTTTTCAATATGTGGGCGTCGTATAGTTATGATAAGGACTATATTTTTATTAGTTTGTTAGCGTGGCTATTTTCAGTATTTTATTTATCTCAGTGTAAGAGCTTGACACCCAAGAGTAGTCTTAGTACCTCCTATTGGTATTTCATATTATTATATATGTATATAATTTATGCATACATAAATATGTATATGTATTTACATATGTAGGCACACATAAATTACTCCCACACATACCACATACTAAGTGAGCAAAGAAGTGTCTCTAAGCATATGTATAATGCAACAATGGACTTACTACCATGCCCATGTAGTTCTACAGCAGAAAGGCATTTGTATTAACAATAACAACAATAAATAGTTGAGTTTTACAAAAGACATCCTGCAAATTCAAGTTAGGCAGCTGCAAATTCGAGCACTGCCATTACAATTAGATTGGCTTCTTAGTATTTGCGTGGCCAAAAGTAGAATATTATAGTCCGAGAGCGAAATTAATGTATGCCGCTAAAGTAGTAGAATGGCCAAACAATATTATGAACAATAACATTCAGTTAAGGGACCGGATGTGGAACTCCGCTTTGTTGGTAGAAAGAAAAATTTGAATTGATTATTTGACCAAATACAGAAGCGTTATTTTATACATGCGTACATAGCATAAGTAGGTATACTTGTAGCTAGCACTGTGCCCACGTTAATAGCTTTTTCATTTTTAGTTTGCTGATTTGAATTTTCGGTATTTCATTTGGAAGTTGCAGATTTTATTGCCTGTCGCGCGGAAAAAGTAATTAAAACAAAGTAATGAAATGGATAAATATTGAACTGCTGAAGGTGTTGAATTTACCTACACTGCCGGCAAAAAGTATTGCCACAGCAAATTTTCCACAATGTACGCAACAATTTTTTTTTCTAATTTTTTCCACCATTTTTTTTTTTATAAAAATATGGTTAATTGTATAACAAAAAACATTAAAATATAATTCCTAAACTTTGTGCAAAACTCACGAAAATTTATAAAAAATTGGCGGAAAAATATCAGAAAAAAGATTGTTGCATATATTGTGAACAATTTGCTGTGCCAATACTTTTTGCCGGCAGTGTAAATTTTTTATTCCTGAAATGTACAATATATATATTTTTTTAATTGGAATTTCAACGTGAATAAGTCTATTGACAATATATTCTTGCACAGACCCAAACTTCATATTTTCTGTCCTCGATTTTTTTTTGAAATTTCTCGTACCACAATCATCCTTCAAAGCAGCTGCTAGCTGGCACTTCTGCATTTTTAATTTAATTTCTGTAAGTAGTTACTTTACACTTACATTTATTCCATTTCAGTTCATGTTCTATTAGTTTTCACCTCATTTACTCAATTAAAAACTAGCAAAAAAAAGAAGAAGCAACTGTTTGCAATGACATGCTGTCATAAAAAAGCTGTTGAAGCGAATGTGTGCATGTGTGGAAAAGTACTCATACGCCCCGATGAACGTTGTGTAAATGTTGTGGCCACATTTCTGACACTCAAGTGGAAATGGCTAATTAAATAGCTAGTACTAGTGTGTAAATGTGTTACATAGTAAGGGAGCATGGAGATGAGGTGAAATGGAGTAAAAATAAAAGAAATTAGTTTGAGTAAAAGATAATTAAAAAAA
>NW_023458556.1:33937206-33940341 GCF_013731165.1 Rhagoletis pomonella
AAAAAAAGGAAATAAGCTTCCAACATAAATATGAAATAAGGAAAGGGACGTAAAATGTTTTATTGGAAATGAAAGGGTTGGCGAAACGGAAAGCCCAAGGCTGGCTAGGCAGGGCGTAAGTTATTTTATTAAGTAAATAAGGTTACTGGCTGTTGCTGCTCAACTATGTAACTAAAAACATAGCTCTATTTAAGTGGGAAGCGGGTGCGTAAATGCTATCTGACGCTGAAGGTGGGTAGATTGAAATGAAAAGCAGATACTTGTGTATAAGAAAAGTTAAAAAAAACAAGTAAGAAAGTCTAAGTTCGGGCGGAGCCGAACTTTAAATACCCGGCGCAAGTATTAAATATGTTTTTTCACCTTTCCGAAACCTTCCGCTAGATGGTAAGCCGGGGTGTATCAATTTTGAGTAAATTAGCGTCCTTCAATTTCGAAATATTGAAGTTTCAAGCATTTCTGAAATTTACCGTTATATGAGAAGCGGCCGTTATTTTAGTCCGATTTCTATAATTTTCAACGTTTTGCTTATATGTGGCAAGCACAATAACCACACCGAGTTTGGTACAAATTGGTAGAACGGTTACCGATATACATATATGTGATCATAAGTGGGCGGTGCCATGCCCATTTTCCAAAATTTTACCATAAACGTATTTCTTGGTAAAGAATTGTTGCAAGTATCAATTTTGAATAAATTAGCTTCAATATTTACTGATTTATTGAAGATTTTGTATTTCCCTAAATTACCGTTATATGGGATGTGGGCGTGGTTATTGTCCGATTTTAAAAAGTTTCGGCGATTTTTTATGCTGTACCAGGGCCAATAACTGTGCCAAGTTTGGAAGAAATTGGTGCAGCGGTTACCAAGATATACACATGTAACCATAAGTGGGCGTGGCTACGCCCATTTTCCAAAAATTTATAATATTCTTATTTTTCGTCGAAAAATTATTGTAAATATCAATTTTGAGCGAATAATCTCCAGTAGTTACTAAAATATCGCAGTTTTCGTATTTCTGAAAATTACCGTTATATGGGAAGTAGGCGTGGTTATTGAGCGATTTTAAAAATTTTCGGCCGTTTAGTATGTTGTGCGAAGGCCAACAACTGTGCCAAGTTTGGAAGAAATTGGTGCAGCGGTTACCAAGATATACACATGTAACCATAAGTGGGCGTGGCTACGCCCATTTTCCAAAAATTTATAATATTCTTATTTTTCGTCGAAAAATTATTGTAAATATCAATTTTGAGCGAATAATCTCCAGTAGTTACTAAAATATCGCAGTTTTCGTATTTCTGGAAATTACCGTTATATGGGAAGTGGGCGTGGTTAAAGTCCGATTTCGCCCATTTTCAATACCAACCTACCTTGGATTAAGGGAAACCTACATACCAAATTTCGTTGATATCTCAAGTTTTGCTCGAGTTATCGTGTACACGGACAGACGGACAGACGGACAGACGGACAGACGGACAGACGGACAGACGGACGGACAGACAGACATGGCTTAATCGATTTCTTTTTTCATCCTGATCATTTATGTATACATTTGTCTATATCTATCTCGATTCGTTTTGGCTGTTACAAACAACCGTTATGTGAACAAAATTAATATACCCTTGTGCACAAGTGCGCTCGGGTATAAAAATGGAATTTATTTTCCGGTTATCCAATTATTTAATTAACCAATATCAAGGAGAAGAGATCCTGATTCATCAAAATGAGCTACAATCGTCGTTTCAAACATAAAGGGTGCACTTAATAACTTGAACAAAACAAGTGATTTAAAAGACAATTTTTCAAAGACCAACTAAATATTACCTATGTATTAGTGGTTACACGGCCGCTGTGGTGTAGTGGTAAGCAGTGCGCGCTTCCACTCCGCAGCACCCGGGTTCAAGCCCTGGTCAAAGCAACATCGCAAAAAAATATAGAAAAAAGGTTTTTCTTAACAGCGGTCGTCCCTCGGCAGGCAATGGCAAACCTCCGAGTGTATTTCTGCCATGAAAAACAGCTTCTCATAAAAATACAATCGCCGTTCGGAGTCGGCGTAAAACTGTAGGTCCCTCCGCTTTGTGTGACAACATCAAGGCGCACGCCACAAATCGGAGGAGAAGCTCGGCCAAACACTAACATATGTGTAAGCGCCAATCTATTATTATTATTATTATTAGTGGTTACAACAAAAAAAATCGACCCTCACACCACCTAACGGCTAATTTTTTGGCGGAGTTATTTTTTTACATTTAAGTAATAAGCGTTCTAAATATGAAACAAATCGGACCATGACACGGGTTTCCAAAATGTCTCGACTCCTGCGCCACCTAGCGGTATAATTCATCTTTCATATTGCATTGTCAACGGTTTCTGAGCCAAGTCTTAAATTTCAAGACTTAAGCTCATCGGAAAGTTTGTAAAAAATGTTTGCAAGATGCAGCTGAAATTTGTCTTGCTATTAGTTTAAAGTAGTACAAAGTATTTTTGTACCAATCATCCTCCACCGCAAGCCATGCACAGATGAGTATACGGATATGCACTTCGTTATTCCAGACTGGTTCTTGATTAGGAATGATTGCGAATTGTGCAAAATTTTTCGTTTTTAAAGTGTTATACATTTAAAATGGGGTGTATATGTATGTAGCTTTTTACAATTTTTTTTTGGGAAAGCAGATTTAAGAAAAATATGTAATTTATGCTTAACTTAAGCAAGAAGTAGTTATGCGACACAGCACATAAGTTTGTGTAAATGTGACAACAGGATGCAATGAAATTGCATTGAATTTGAAATTGAAATTGAAATGTGCCAGAAATTTTTCAGCTTAACACAATTATTGGCAAATGAAACACTCGTCTACTTTCAAGCCAGTGCAAATCACCGAGTTTTTCCTCCAATTAGGAGCAACTTGCAAACGACATTGTAGTAGCCTTAACCTCAAAGCAGCTTCTACTTGTACAGCTCAATTGAAACAATATTTGTGTTGCAATGCTGCTGCAAGTAACCACAAGCACATGCACGTACACTTCCCCATGCAAACAGCATGCCTCACTCACACACACACACACACACACACATATATGTATATACAGACAGAAAGCTTAAGTCGACTAACTATGGCTACGGGCACTTACTTGTT
>NW_023458556.1:33940441-33941826 GCF_013731165.1 Rhagoletis pomonella
AAAAGAAATTAGTTTGAGTAAAAGATAATTAAAAAAAGGAAATAAGCATCCAACATAAATATGAAATAAGGAAAGGGACGTAAAATGTTTTATTTGAAATGAACGGGTTGGCGAAACGGAAAGCCCAAGGCTGGCTAAGGCAAGGCGTAAGTTATTTTATTAAGTAAATAAGGTTACTGGCTGTTGCTGCTCAACTATGTAACTAAAAACATAGCTCTACTTAAGTGGGAAGCGGGTGCGTAAATGCTATCTGACGCTGAAGGTGGGTAGATTGAAATGAAAAGAAGATACTTGTGTATAAGAAGTTAAAATAAAAGGAATTTATTTGCCGGTTAACCATTCATCAAAATGAGCTACAATCGTCGTTTCATACATAAAGGGTGCACTTAATAACTTGAACAAAACAAGTGATTTAAAAGACAATTTTGCAAAGACCAACTAAATATTACCTATGTATTAGTGGTTACAACAAAAAAATCGACCCTCACACCACCTAACGGCTAATTTTTTTGCGGAGTTATTTTTTTACATTTAAGTAATAAGCGTTCTAAATATGAAACAAATCGGACCATGACAAGGGGTTTCCAAAATGTCTCGACTCCTGCGCCACCTAGCGGAATAATTCATCTTTCATATTGCATTGTCATCGGTTTCTGAGCCAAGTCTTAAGTTTCAAGACTTTAGCTCATCGGAAAGTTTGTAAAAAATGTTTGCAAGATGCAGCTGAAATTTGTCTTGCTATTAGTTTAAAGTAGTACAAAGTATTTTTGTACCAATCATCCTCCACCGCAAGCTATGCACAGATGAGTATACGGATATGCACTTCGTTATTCTAGACTGGTTCTTGATTACGAATGATTGCGAATTGTGCAAAATTTTTCGTTGTTAAAGTGTTATACATTTAAAATGGGGTGTATATGTACATATGTAGCTTTTTACAATTTTTTTTTGGGAAAGCAGATTTA
This sequence comes from Rhagoletis pomonella, assembly GCF_013731165.1. Classification (NCBI taxonomy): domain Eukaryota; kingdom Metazoa; phylum Arthropoda; class Insecta; order Diptera; family Tephritidae; genus Rhagoletis; species Rhagoletis pomonella. The sequence continues at coordinate 33,941,407 of NW_023458556.1, forward strand.
AGAAAAATATGTAATTTATGCTTAACTTAAGCAAGAAGTAGTTATGCGACACAGCACATAAGTTTGTGTAAATGTGACAGCAGGTGATTGAAATGTTCCAGCAATTTTTCGGCTTAACACAATTATTGGTAAATGAAATACTCGCCTACTTTCAAGCCAGTGCAAATCTCCGAGTTTTTCCTCCAATTAGGAGCAACTTGCAAACGGCATTGTAGTAGCCTTAACCTCGAAGCGGCTTCTACTTGTACAGCTCAATTGAAACAATGTTTGTGTTGCAATGCTGCTGCAGTTCACCACAAGCACACGCACGTACACTTTCCCATGCAAACGGCAAGCCTCACTCACACATACACAAACACATATGTATATACACACAGAAAGCTTAAGTCGACTAACTATGGCTACGGGCACTTACTTGTT
>NW_023458556.1:33941926-33946538 GCF_013731165.1 Rhagoletis pomonella
TTTTAGACCTTTCGTATATGGTACAGATACTAAAATATTTAATTAAAATGGTTAATTAAATTGATTTTATGTTTATGAAAAGGTGGCAACTGTCATTAAAAATATGTTTGAAGCTTTTGTTTGACACCCACATTATTGTAATATTTCATCCAACTTAACAAATAGTTGATTTAAACGTTTGAAAAATGGCAACCCCCTTTATTAAAATATCCAGTATGTTAGTCCTGGTCAAAGAAAGAGCAACAAACATTTACACTCACTAACTCATAAAATTTCATATCTATAATATTAGTAGGTTTGATTAAAATTATTTTAAATTTCTAAACGGATGGCAACCCTCTTTAAAAATATATATTTAGAATTAAATTTGTCTTAAACCATTATCTTTTGTTATCCATACAAAAATATTTGATTTAAATAGTTAATTAAATAAATTTTAAATTTATAAAAGGTGGCAACTCTCTTCAAATATATTTTTCAAATAAATCCTTTTTGAATTACTTTTGTTGGACACACACATTGTTGTAACATTTTATCTAAATTTGATAATTAGATGATCTTAACTTTTGAAAAAAGTGGCAACCTCCTTCAAAAAATATGCTAAATGTCAATCCAGGCGATAGCCTATAAGTGAGCTAAATCTCATTGAAATACGTCTAGCCATTTTAGCGTGAAAGAGTTACAAACAAACACATTCTCATACTTGCACATTTATAATATTTATTAAGTAGGTGTAGGATATTTATATTAATAAAATTAAGATGCTCATTTTTCAATTTAAATTAAAGCGTTACAATTTATATCCGCCAATCAATATGAGGTTACTCATACGACCGGTGGCTCGCATTGAAATAAAGGGACAAACAAACAGCTAGCAAAACAGTTAGCAAATTTCATCAGAAATTGGCAAATGTACTACATCCGTTGTGATTGTTGTTTTTACAGTTATTTCAGCAAATTGCTATTTTATGGTTGATGCACGCCGAGTTGTCAGCACCATTGACTCGCCATCGAATTCTCACCCATTTTATTGCAAGCCATCGAAATCGGTGAATGGTACAGTGCTTGGTGTTGGGTAATTTAACAAACAAAAATTGTTGTAGAGTATATGCACAACTGTGGTAATTCACACGTATCTGGCCTCAACATGACTGGCAATTTCTCGATGCCGTTTCACGTGGCACCATTTATTTGTTTTTTGTTCTTTGTTTTTTGTTCTTTTTTTGGGGGGGTATATAGGGTATATTTAGCGAAAATCATTTCAATACCCGATGCTAAATAAATACACACTAGGGCATACACTAGAGCACACATGCGCTTGCATGAAATACTTTTTTTGTGTTACTTAAACGTGTGATTAATTATTTAACAAAATAATTGTTTCGAAATATTAAGTAAAACATTGCCGCCAAATACTTACAAAGTTGTCAAAAGCGATGAGGTGAGTGCACAGTTTGCGCATTGAACCAAACAATTGGATCACAGTCATAGCCAATGCCATAGCACGCGGCAGCTGTGCACAAAACTTTATGCCATGCCATTAGCTATGTTTCTACTTATTGTTGTGGTATTTTGCTCGGTCATGTTTCTTATTACATATTGTTTCTCCGCTATTCTGTCGTGTGCGGCGTCATGTTGTGTGCAAAAATTTTGCGGCTTTTAAAATGATGACAACTAAATTTTGTCGCTCGACTGGAAGGTGTTATTGTATTTGTCATGTTGTGCGCGCGTGTTTGAGTTAAATAGCAACATGCAAGTAATGAAATGTTTTCACAACTTGCCATAATGGAGCTAAATAAGCTGGAGTGAATTTTCACACACAAATGCTTCGGTAGAAATATGTATATAATTTCAACATTTTCTTAGACATAGTTTTGCCACTAATTAAGTCATTTAATTAGCTGGAACAGTTGCTTGGCAGAATTTGGTTACTTTTTGTGAAAATTTTGAAGTTGATTGTTGGTGTTAGCATATTTGTAGAAGAAGTGCTTAACGAATAAATACGCAAGAGGCGTCTCCTACTAAATACTGAAAGAGAACTTATGTACAATGAACCAAAAGGACAATGGTTTTTTCAACCAAGTTATTGTTTGATTTTTTTATGGTAAATACACCGATTGTATGAAATGTGATTCAAGTTCAGAGTGTATTCAAACGAAATAATCGGCAACCAAAAAATTTTTTATGTAAACAAAAGTGTGGTTAATATGTATTACCAAATCATGGCATTGTTAAACCGAGTATTAAACAAAAATCTGTTTTACTCCTTTCCATGTTTGATTTTGTTAATACTAACCAATTTTTGGTTGATATTTTCTGCAGTGTCGATATATTTTATATTTCGATTAAGTTACTACCTATATGCTAGTTATTTTATGTTCAAACGGTTTTATGGCAGTGATCGGACTTTCAAGAAATTCTGTGTAGTAGAATCTGGGAAAAAATGTGGTAGATTTCAAAAACATGTGGTAGATCTCTGGGTAGGGATCAAACTTTTGTACAAAAATTAAAAAAAATCTGCAAGGTTTCTCCTAAATGGCATACTGTTTAATTAGACTCCAAAAAAATTTAATGTTAGTATAATAAAGTGCAAGATTGAAGTTGCTAAAAATTGCGTTGAGTTTTGGCAATTTTTTTCCTTGACAGTGAAAAGCAGTTCCTTCCATATTAAGATATTTTTTGAACATATTTTAAGAGATTTCTGCAACCTTGCGGAGCGCTGCCAGCTTTTCTTTTTATCACATCACGAAGTAGCGAACAAATGTGGCCCATTCCAGAAAGAGCTAATTGGGATTTGACGATTTTGACAATTCTCAAGTAAAAGTAAACAACGCCTCAGAAACCTTAGATGCACTTAAATTTACTAATACTTTCACAAAAATCGCGTTTCCTCTCGAAAAAATTTATTACTGAGAAAGTTTGTTTACTTTCACTTGAGAAATTTCATCGTCACCGGGAATGCGGAATTTTGTATCATATCATTCTTGTAACGGTTAGTGTTTAGTGTTGGACAATTTTTGCTCTTAAAATTAAGAAAATTATGTCAAGCAAAAATAAAACTACTCAAAAATGCGAATATGTGGTAAATTTCAGACCTTGAGTGGTATATGTGGTAGATGCTCAAAAAAGTGGCATATGTACCACAATGTAGTAGAAGTCCGATCACTGTTTTATGGTTTCATAAGGATTCCTTGTATTGGTAGTGCAAGACTTTAAAAAAGTAAGGATTTTAAATCTGAAAGCAGAGAATATGCCTTTTTTTGCATTCCTAGAGTGCGACATTTTAAAAAGTAACACTCTCACCATTTCCCTTCAACTTAGAATTGAACACGAAAAGAGAACGGGTCAAACAGGAGGTGACATTTTTATTAAAAACAAGAACACCATTATTCACAATACTACTGACCAGCTTTTCCCAATAAAAAAATCATGATTGCATTTATTTTTGATGAGTAAAAACACTAAATAAAATACTAACAAATTTTGATTTTGGGACAGGCAATCTTCATTGACTTATATTTTTTAATTTGTTAATTATTTGAAGCAATTTTTTTATGCTTCAAATTTTTTAATACAATAAGATAGTTTTGATATACTGAAATGTTTCGGAATTTTTTATGTTTTTCAAGTATTTATGTTTTTCGTCATTCCATCTTCTTCGGTACCCGTCGCCCACGCGAACCGGGCCATAGATCATGCATATAATAGTTCACTCTAAAGCTCCTAAAGTTTACTCATCTTTGTTCGACATGATCCATGTTTCTGTGTCATTTAAAAAAATGGGCATGATGAGAGATTTTTAAAACGCAATTTTGGATCGTTGAGAAATTGCGCTGCTTGCAAATTGCCCACTGAGCTCAAAGTAGCACCTATTGGCAAGCGTTTATTCTTCGGTTGATTTCTAGGCTGACGTTGTCGGTGTTTTAATGCTGAGCGCTGAAAATATAAAGTCCTTCGCTACTTCAAATTTATAACTCCCAACAGTGATGTTGCCAGGACGTACTCTATATTATCCTCGCTCACCACTAGTTCAACCTCATTAGTTTTTTCTAAGGCGTAAAATGACAATGGTTAAAGAAAATTTCGACCACCATATTTTAGCCCAAGATCTGCTAACAGAGGCAGTGGGATACCTGAAAGCAGACGTAGGATTTAAAAGTAAGTGAAACTTATTGACTTAACATACGACTGTGATTGGGTGTGCGATAGCAACAAATGTGCGGCCATGTGATACCCTGTGGTAGACTTCCATTTCAAGCATGTATTTAGTATGACTTTTTTATATTAAAAGTGCCTTTTTATAAAAAGTGATTCTTTCTTTCAGAGGAAAATTCAATTTACTTTTTAATTCAGTAAGGGTTAATTTAGAAAATCTGTATACAAGTACACATCAAATTTCACACGTTCAATATATGAGTAATTTCAAAACTGTCCTCTTTACATTTCCATTAGACAATCATCGCTAGTTGGCGAAATCAGTTATAGACTTAATTCCACACAGCGAAGGTGTAGTCACTAAAAGTGTAGCCAAGTGCTCAGTGTCTCTTTTACTTGTTACAAAGCTTTAAAGGGCGCCATTTAGCTAACTGATACAACTTGTTTGCATATATAT
>NW_023458556.1:33946638-33950072 GCF_013731165.1 Rhagoletis pomonella
ATATATATGCAAACAAGTTGTATCAGTTAGCTAAATGGCGCCCTTTAGAGCTTTGTAACAAGTTATAGAGACACTGAGCACTTGGCTACACTTTTAGTGACTACACCTTCGCTGTGTGGAATTAAGTCTATAACTGATTTCGCCAACAAGCGATGATTGTCTAATGGAAATGTAAAGAGGACAGTTTTGAAATTACTTATATAGTGAACGTGTGAAATTTAATGTGTACTTGTATACGGATTTTCTAAATTAACCCTTACTGAATTAAAAAGTAAATTGAATTTTCCTCTGAAAGAAAGAATCCCTATTTATAAAAAGGCACTTTTAATATAAAAAGTCATACTAAATACATGCTTGAAATGGAAGTCTACCACAGGGTATCATATGGCCGCAAATTTGTTGCTATCGCACACCCAATCGCAGTCGTATGTTAAGTCAATAAGTTTCACTTACTTTTAAATCCTACGTCTGCTTTCAGGTATCCCACTGCCTCTGTTAGCAGATCTTGGGCTACAATATGGTGGTCGACTTTTTCTTTAACCATTGTCATTTTACACCTTAGAAAAAACTAAAGAGGTTGAACTAGTGATGAGCGAGGATAATATAGAGCACGTCCTGGCAACATCACTGTTGGGAGTTATACATTTGAAGTAGTGAAGGACTTTATATATTCAGCACTCAGCATTAAGAACACCAATAACGTTAGCCTAGAAATACCCCGAAGAATAAACGCTTGCCAATTGGTGCTACTTTGAGCTCAGTGGGCAAGCAGCGCAATTTCTCAACGATCAAAAATTACGTTCTAAAAATCTCTTATCGTGCCTATGTCGAACAAAGATGAGAAAACTTTAGGAGCCTTCGAATAAACTACTATACCAAGATCTATGGCCCTCTTCGCGTGGGCGACGGGTACCGAAGGAGATGGAATGAACAGAAACCTAAATCCTTGAAAAACATAAAAATTCCCGAAACATTTCATCTTATTGTATTAAAAAATTAGAAGCATAAAAAAATTCCTCCAAGTAATTAACAAATTAAAAAATAGAAGTCAATGAGGATTGCCTGTCCCAAAAGCAAAATATGTTAGTATTTTATTTAGTGTTTTTACTCAACCATAAATTGAATAATATTAACAAAATCATTATGAATGAAGAGTAATCAAACTGATATTCGCTTAATACTCGGTTTAACAATACCATGAGTTGGTAATATTAACCACACCTTTGAATACGCTTATGTGCTGCAATTCACAGACGCTTTTTCATAATTCGAGGATACGGAACAAAAATTTGTATTATACAATCGGTGTATTTACCATAAAAAAAATCAAACAATAACTTGGTTGAAAAAACCATTGTTCTTTTGGCTCAGTGTACATAGGTTCTCTTTCAGAATTTAGTAGAAGACGCCTGTTGCGTATTTATTCGTTGAGAAGTTTTTCTACAAATATGCTAACACCAACAATCAACTTCAAAATTTTCACAAAAAGTAACCAAATTTTGCCAAGCAACTGTTCCAGCTAATTAAATGACTTAATTAGTGGCAAAACTATGTCTAAGAAAATGTTGAAATTATGTACATATTTCTACCGAAGCATTTGTGTGTGAAAATTCACTCCAGCTTATTTAGCTCCATTATGGCAAGTTGTGAAAACATTTCATTACTTGCATGTTGCTATTTAACTGAAACACACGCGCACAACATGACAAATACAATAACACCTTGCCAGTCGAGCGACAAAATTTAGTTGTCATCATTTTAAAAGCCGCAAAATGTTTGCACACAACATGACGCCGCACACGACAGAATAGCGGAGAAACAATATGTAATAAGAAACATGACCGAGCAAAATACCACAACAATAAGCAGAAACATAGCTAATGGCATGGCATAAAGTTTTGTGCACAGCTGCCGCGTGCTATGGCATTGGCTATGACTGTGATCCAATTGTTTGGTTCAATGCGCAAACTGTGCACTCACCTCATCGCTTTTGACAACTTTGTAAGTATTTGGCGGGAATGTTTTACTTAATATTTCGAAACAATTATTTTGTTAAATAATTAATCACACGTTTAAGTAACACAAAAAAAGTATTTCATGCAAGCGCATGTGTGCCCTAGTGTCTGCACGTGTTGTATCTATTTACCATCGGGTATTGAAATGATTTTCGCTAAATATACCCTATATACCCCCCAAAAAAAGTACAAAGAACAAAAAAACAAATAAATGGTGCCACGTGAAACGGTATCGAGAAATTGCCAGTCATGCTGAGGCCACATACGTGTGAATTACCACAGTTGTGCATATACTCTACAACAAATTTTGTTTGTTAAATTACCCAACACCAAGCACTGTACCATTCACCAATTTCGATGGCTTGCAATAAAATGGGTGAGAATTCGATGGCGAGTCAATGGTGCTGACAACTCGGCGTGCATCAACCATAAAATAGCAATTTGCTGAAATAACTGCAAAAACAACAATCACAACGGATGTAGTATATTTGCCAATTTCTGACGAAATTTGCTAACTGTTCTGCTAGCTGTTTGTTCGTCCCTTTGTATTTTTTTCGAGGTTTTTTGTTCGTAATTATTTCAATGCGAGCCACCGGTCGTATGAGTAACCTCATATTGATTGGCGGATATAAATTGTAACGCTTTAATTTAAATTGAAAAATGAGCATCTTAATTTTATTAATATAAATATCCTACTCCTACTATAATAAATATTATAAATGTGCAAGTATTAGAATGTGTTTGTTTGTAGCTTTTTCACGCTAAAATGGCTGGACGTTTTTCAATTTCAGATTTGGCACACATATAGCCTATGACCCGGATTGACATTTAGCATATTTTTTGAAGGAGGTTGCCACTTTTTTCAAAAGTTAAGATCATCTAATTATCAAATTTAGATAAAATGTTACAACAATGTGTGTGTCCAACAAAAGTAATTCAAAAACGATTTATTTGAAAAATACATTTGAAGAGAGTTGCCACCTTTTATTAATTTAAAATTTATTTAATTAACTATTTAAATCAAATATTTTTGTATGGATAACAAAAGAGAATGGTTTAAGACAAATTTAATTCTAAATATATATTTTTAAAGAGGGTTGCCATCCGTTTAGAAATTTAAAATAATTTTAATCAAACCTACTAATATTATAGATATGAAATTTTATGAGTTAGTGAGTGTAAATGTTTGTTGCTCTTTCTTTGACCAGGACTAACATACTGCATATTTTAATAAAAGGGGTTGCCATTTTTCAAACGTTTAAATCAACTATTTGTTAAGTTGGATGAAATATTACAATAATGTGGGTGTCAAACAAAAGCTTCAAACATATTTTTAATGACAGTTGCCACCTTTTCATAAACATAAAATCAATTTAATTAAATATTTTAGTATCTGTACCATATACGAAAGGTCTAAAA
>NW_023458556.1:33950172-34032519 GCF_013731165.1 Rhagoletis pomonella
TAAAGGGCGCCATTTAGCTAACTGATACAACTTGTTTGCATATATATTTTTTTATTATTAATCAAGTTAGGTGGCATCTGGTTTTGTAGAAGCTTTTGTTTGTTCAGTAATTGTTTCTTGCCGCTTTCAAGCATTTTTACAACTTTGCATGTACTACATTAACTGCTGATAGCATTAAATGTAGGAACTTTGACATAGCACTCAACTGAGGGCTACATATTTGGCTAAGTCCACTAGAAATTACATATATGTACATATGTATCAACGTAGCTGTTTTATGTTCGCCACACTCTGAATATTGCCACTGCGGTTTTTGTATGTATAAGTAACTACTTATTATTTTTACAACATAAGTCACCAGCTGCGGAGTCTTAATAATGCTGACATTTGCAACATGCGTTGTGGGGTGTTATGTTCAATTCTGTGGAGCTGAAGTAAACGAAAATACAATAGCAAATGAAAAGAATATGTATATATATGGGCCAATCCATGTCGAATTGACCATCAGATTAATTTTGGTCAGAAATTTTCTTTTATCATATAACAAAGTTCTGCCAAAGGAAAACAAATTCCAAAGTTCAAAATTTCACAATATCCGGGATTTCGCAAGGCTATTTTCTGAATATCTTAAAAACCATTATAAGTCTAGTTCTGGTTTTATTTTAAAGGTGATAGCTGGGGGATATAAAAAAATATTTGTATAAAAAAAATTGCAAAATTAAAAAATATCAAAAAATTTTAAATTCAAGGAATTATAAAGCAAAAAATTATATTTATAAATTTTAGGCTAAATTTTTTTTGAATGTCTCTAACTGATCTTAAAAGATCCTGAAATTTTTTATAATGAAATGATTTTTCAACTTTTAATAAATATAACTCTAAATGAAAAATAAATTTAAATTACAAAAAATATTTATATAACTTTGTTAGAGTTAGCAGAAAAAAAATTACAAATTACCATCTTGAAAATTTCAGGACACCCTTTAGGATCAATTGGAAATTGAGCCACAAACTTTTATAAGGTTTTCTTTTACGATTTTTTATTAAAAAATTCTGTAATTCTTTTTTATACATATATGTATATATTTTTTTCATCCTTAACCCCCATTTGGGGTTATAAAAAATACAAAAATACAAAAGGTGCAGAATTTTTAAATTCAAAACAATCGTTAGGCGAAAACTTATCTATTTTTTTTATAAATTTGCAATTTTTTATACAATACCTCTAACTGATTTTGAAAGGTCCTGATATTTTTTGTAAAGTTATGATTTTTCAACTTTGAAAAAAAAAACAAAAAGGTTTCAATTCTGAATTACGATTAAATTTAAATTAAATAAAAATTGGTTCTTAGCAATGTTTTTTGAGCAAAAAAAACAACAAAGGCTAAGAGTCTAAGCAGTAGAATTTACAGCTGCTATTTCGGAGATCACCACGTTATCATCCCAACAAACAAATAGTGATACAAAGCTCAAAAAACATTGCTAAAAAGTAAATATTATTGCGCCACAATAATAATAACAAAAATAAACATTGTTTAAAATAGCAAAAAAAAAGATGTTCAAAGTTAAAAAATTAATATCTTAAATAAACGCCTTTTTGAAAATTCCAGGAATTTTTAGATCAATTAATCCTCAAATTTAAAGTTGGTGCTTTTACGATTTTTTAATTAAAAAATTTCCGATTTTTTTTAATATATATTTTTTTTTTTGAATATGCAAAATCCCAAAAAATATGTGTTTTTTAATTTTTTTTCCTTTGGCAGTACTTTATTAAATAGTTAATAGAATAAAAGTTCTGACCAAAATTTATTCAAATCAAAAATGGTCATTTTCAATCATTGGTCGATTTGACATGGATTCACCCATGTGTATGTACGTATGTATTTTTAGCGCTTAATTTAGACATTTGTTGAAAGTACCATACACGATGATTTCTTTCTTACCTTACACTTCCCTCTGTTCATGCAGCTGCTAATGACAAGAATTATTACTTGCGTTGATGACTAGGATTATTGGACTGTCATTGCCCGCACATTTTCTGACAGCCTGCCCGAATCATATCTGCAAATTTTATTACCTCCGACGCCGCGTATACATTACACATTCCTTCTATGCGCACACAGTATTTCATACAATTTACCTTCAAAACTGATAAACTAAGAATCGTATTGGGAATTTGCTTTGTTGACAACTTGGTAATTAAGTCATTATGAAGTAGCTATGGGGAGACGTAACGAAAGTGGCAGCAAAACACTAGACAAAGGCCCTCAGTTTTAGTAAAATACATACAGACGAACATTCTCACTGTCCATTTATTATGTCGGACCGCTAGTTTCTCCCCATCCATCTATTGAGATTGCCTTCATCCATCCAGCTGTGCTTTATTGACATTCCAATTATTACTTCGCTTTCTCCACTCTTTTAGTTGTACAAATGTTATTTCGAAAATGACAAGCCATTGATAGTTGCTACTCAGTCAATGGTTAGTCAACAAAAGTGGAACGCTGAACCGTAGGTAACTTGCTTGACGTGCAAAACGAGTGCAACTGCAAAATTGGCTTAACCCATTCAACGAATGGTATTTTTCTAGTTGATGCAAAAGTTGAAGTACAGGCTTGGACTCTAAATGGAGGTATACATAGCTGAAAGAAAGTCGAATTTTACGTTTTATGGAAAAGTCACCCATCGACTGCTTTCTAAGTGGCTGCCACCTCTGTCTGGAAATTTCTGGAATAATTTGGAAGTCTCGGTTTGGGGTTAGTCTGGGTTTGGGGTTTGAGTTAGTTTGGGGCTCCCTGCAAAATGCTTCCCCACCAGATATTCCGTCAAGCTTAATCAGCATCACACCGGCCCCTTTTTCCTACCACTTCTGCGAGTGGAGAAATAAGTAATTATGGTCAGTCTAGTAGCGCAGTTATCCTCGCCATCAGTGATTAAGTAAGACTCTTAAAGAATATTAGTGCCTCCGAATTCCACCTGGCAGCCATAAGTCTGAATGCGGTCCTGGCTTCAGCAGCCATACCTACGATTTTGACGGGCGCTATATTATGCATGACAGCTAGCAGGAGGATACAACTTATCTTCCTGATTTCGGACTCATAGATTCCTAGTCGTGTTTTAAAATGTTCCCAATCAGAGAGCAAGTTAATCCTGCGAGCTCTATTAAAGAGTAATCTGGTTGACGACCAGAGAACAGAAATTTCGCTGCCTTTGTATAATCTTACGGGGCATCAGGAATGAAAAGTGTTTTTATGAGGCGTAGTGCAAACCCCGACCAGTTAATGTATCGAACTCTCGGAAAGATTCTAGTAAAGAGTCTTTCGTATGGCAAATGAAAGGCAGATGGCAAGATAGTTCGAAAGACTTTTGCTATTCTAGCACAAAAGTCTTAGAAAAAAGGCTATCTCAATCACCACTTGTGGTGAAAATTTATTTTGAGAGAAAGCACTTATATTTATATAACTTAGCTCGTGTCGCTCCAACAGCCGCAATGGCCGAGTGAGCAGAAGACTGGCGTTCGAGTTGTTTTTTCTTTTTTTAAATACATTTTTTTATTTTTTTTTTAATTTTCTTTTAATTTTTAAATTGTATTTTAAAAAGAAAAATATATATTTTTAAATTTCATTTAATTTTTAACTCTTATTTTATGTATTTTTATCTTATTTAATTAATTTTATTTCTCCCTTAATTTAATTTCTATTAACTTTTAGATGTTATTCTTTTAAAAATAAGATTTTTTTTATTTTCATTTAAACTTATGAACTTATTTTATTTTGTTCTTTTTGGATAACATTTTTTGTATTTTGTAGTTAAACTTTCTTTAAGTTTTTAGATTTCATTGTTCATAAAAAATGTTTTTTTTGCAATTTTGAAGTACTATTTGCTCCTTTTTTTGATATATATTTTTTTTAAATCATTATTTTTTAACTTTTTTTTAATTTTTTTTTTTAATAATTTTTAGATGTTATTTTATTAACTGAAAATGATATATGTTTTTTAGTTTCATTTAATTTTTAAAAATGTTTTTATTTATATTTGCTTTCTCATTTTATAATTTTTTAAATTTTTTTTTAATTTAATTTTTAAAAAACTTATTGCTAAAAGGTGAGCAGCATAACGCTAGCATATCATTCAATTAGTCTTTTGAACTACAGTAAAGAGCTTTCAAGATAGTTGCCAGAATTGGCAATTAAATGAGAGATATCAAAGCAGCCGATTGATAAAACCTCATCCCAAACACATCAACACTAAGCACTTATGTACGTTGTTAACAAGCAGTAAATCTGTCAAAAATTATTTTTAAACGTTGCATATTTTCCTGTTTTTATTTTTATCTTTTATTTTACCTTTGGCAGCTACGCCATGCCACATTAATCCATTAAGGACGGCGCCGTATTAGTCGGCCTTGGCAGGTGGCATGGTTGACTAACTCCGATTCACTGCTATGCTTTTCTCGTCAGTTGATAAGCTCTTTTGGGCTTTGGCGTGACAGCAATTTACTTGTATGACAACATAAATTCATACAAACGTATTTGCACTTAAGCAAATATACACAAAATTTTATGGCATTAATGTAATGTCAACAAACAGTAAGCCATCAGCATCATTGGTTGTAAATCTCCAAGCGATTTTTGAAAATTAATTGCAATTTAAAAATGTTTCTAATTTGCGGTTGCTGATGGCTCACAGCACAGCACAGATTTTTAACGGTAATGAAAATGACATCAATCAATAATGACTACGGAGAGGCGTGAAGGGGCGCAGCAGGCAATTAGTGGAGTGGTAGCGGTGGTTAATGTGCGGTTATGTTATTGATAGTTTATTGATGGGAGATGATGGCGACTGAACTGGATTTTAATGAGCAGGCGTTGGCGATGTGGGGTGTAATGTGATTTCTTATTTCCATGTCACATTTAAATTTTAGAAATCTAAACGGTCGCCGCTTTTTAGACAAAAATGTCTACAATTTCAGTGAATGATTTAATTCATTTGTTTGCTCATTTGTAGGATCTGTTTATCAGTTTTTCATGTAACGTTTTTGTAACAATCTGTGGTTTTGCCTATTTTTTTGTTGTAAATGTAGAAAATTGGCATGTCTGCGGTTACTACGGCTTAACAAAAAATAAGAGAGAAAAATGTAGTGCATTCACTGAGGAAAATAACGCATAGTAAGAATAAATACTTTGTATTTGTAAGAATAAATATTTTGTATTTTTGTGGTGTTGATTCAATCTCAACGATGGAAAGCACATTTACATGTCTGCTGTAGCTGAGTGCGCAAAGATTCTTGCCACAATTTATTAACTTCCAGGGTTCAGGGCTTAGCATGGAATTAATTTTTATTTGTTTTTGTTTATCTTAATTATGAAAAAGCATTCGTGAAGTGCAAACCGCTTGAATATTTCCATATTAAATACTAAAATTTGTATGCTAAAATTTATTACGAGTGGGGTTGGTGCTCTTTCATATGCGTAGTTTTTAAAATTTAGCACGTTTTTTTTTATTGTAAAACTTTTTTCTCTCAGTGTAGAAATCAGTAGTAGTGCAGTATTTTAATTTACAATTTTAAATACCCACACAAATTTACTACAAGTACATTTTTATATGCAAATACTAGTTTTAGGATACCCGCGTGTTATTCAGTTCAATGTTATTCCGTAAAATTTTACTGAAGAGAAAAAATATATATAAATAATTTCACCGGAAATAATGTTTTGGTTATTAAATAATTTCCGACCGAACACAGCCTACTGTATTGTCATTACTTAAATGTAGAGAAGCCAATTCCAACAGCCGGAACAGCCGCAACAACTGAAATAAATAAAAGTGTATGTAAAAAAAAAAGAATTCTAAGCATTACCGCAGAAATTTTAAATTTAATTGTAGTTTTTTAAGTTATTTTTTATTTTACTTAAAAAAAAAGTTATAACCCCATCAAATTTTGACAAGTTTTAAAATATTATTTTAGTTGTTATTCAATTTTGGTTAGTCTATTTATATATTAAAGGCAGTGTCACACGATTGGGGTTTTTTGCCGAAATTCGGAGAAAATCGTACCCCAATTGTGTGAATACCCAAATAGATTTCTTTATCCCAATCACGAAAAATAGTTTGTTGAAATTGTTCAATAGAAGATTGCTGCATTGTACCAATCTTTTGACTATAAAAAAATTGTCCAAATATAATAATAAAAATAAATAGTTAAAAGTTACGGTTGATTTTTTAGAATCTCAAAAAAAGCTCGAAATTCGTACGAGAGTTTGTTAATTTTTTTTTTAATAGTAGAAGCTTGGATCTACACGGGATTTGTTAAAGAATGAACTATATTTTTATAAAATGAACTATATTTTTATAAAATTAACTATATTTTTATTAAAAAAAACTAACCAAAATTTAATAACAACAAAAATAAGACGTTAAAACTTGGCAAAAAGTGGTTCGGCTATAATTCTGTGACCACTTTATGTATTTTTTTTTTAATATTTAATTGGACTTGCACATTGTACATAAAGGAAGTACATAACAAAATTAAAAAATAATGTTGTCTTTTTTTGCCTGTTTTCAAAGCTTATTTTTCTTTTTTCAAGTTTTTAGTGCCTTTAAACCTTAACCCTGGTTATTAACATCTTATTATCGGAAACGCTAACATTCTGAAATTTTTGAAACATTTGAAATTTTACCATTTCTACATTGGATTTTTTTGTAAAAAAATTTAATTTTTTTTATTTGTGCAGTTTTATTTTCCTAATGACAACTTGAGCGTGCTTTTTCTCCCTTTTTCGATAAAAGAAATTCTACTAAGTTTATTTATACATATATCGCCTTAAAAGCATTCGAAAGTCACTTAATTAAATTAGTAAGTAAATTTTTGTTACACCCGAAATTTTGATAAAAAAAATCTAGGAACATTATTTCAATACAACCATCACTAATTCAAACAGTGTAACAAGAAAGTTCACCGAAATCAAATTGAAGCCAAAATCATGAAGTGAAGTCACGTTTTATGTATTAATCATGAATGCTGATTGTTAGCTCAAAATTTATGAGGCAACGTTAACTTAAGAAATAAGCAACTGAACACATGCGAGTACACGTAAATACAGCAGCTTACTTAAATGGCCCATTTAGTAAAATAAGAAAATTAATGAGAGAAAAAAAAAATTGCAATTAACTTTGTTTAGTGCCAGTCATTGGTATAGCAGTTAGCTTTGTTTTAACTTGCTACATGCCACAAAGAATCTACATAGGCACACACTAATTTTGTATGCCATCAAGAGAGAGAGTCTTCTGCTATTCCCTTTGAAGTTGCAGAAAAAATCAGCAACCGCAGAGCCACTTTCTGAAGTACGGCGCATGAAAAATGGCGGAGTATTTGCAATCAAGCCAGCATATTTTCCGGTGTGGCACATTTGCCGCAGTGGTTGTTGCATCGTAGTTCAAAATGCGTAGCTATTGCATACCATTGCTGCTTAACTATGTATTTCTGCGCCGCTGTTACCATGGACGCTTTTGATGCAGTTAGCTCAAAGCGGCGCGATGCAAAATACAACCGGTGCTGATGTACATACATACATACATACATACATACATAAGCAAGTGAGATATGGAAAGCTTGTAAATAAATTATATGCTGTGCAGTGAAGCTGCAATTCACGTACAACATTTAAATAGTTTTTAACGTAGTTAAAACTTTCTTCTCTGTATCCTAGATATGTACATATAGGCTATATATAGACTATAGACATGTAGACTATTTGCTGCAGCGCAAGCCCTTGCGTTAGCAAGCCACACATCGACATTTGTATACTTACACACATATGTACCTGCATATGAGGCATTCCTTGCCAACGGGCAAGGTTTACAAATTTTAATGCTCAGTGGCGTTTTTTTTCAAAATTCAAATGGCGACTAATTAAAAAAAAAATCATTATATACACTTGAAAATTGTTAAACAAGGGTTTTTGGGGACGCAGATTACGAATATAATATTTCTTAATTTTTCAAAATTGAAAATGCCGAATGATTCCTCAAAATCTGTATCAGATTGATTTGAAAATGGAAGTCATATTCGACATAAGAAGAATTGTTCGAGCCCTGGTCAAATCAAGATCGAAAAAAGTGTATAAAAAGGTTGATTCTTAACAGTGGTCGTCCCTCGACAGGTAATGGCAAACCTAAGAGTGTATGAAAAAGCTTCTCACAAAAGCCATTCACTGTTTGAAATTCTAGGAAAAGCTAGGCCAAACATATAGCAAAATGATAAGCGCCAAATTATTTTGATTATAAACTAACAACAAATGCGAGCCAACGCGAGACAGCAGTCAACGAGTCAATCGATTTTTGTCCCATTTTGCTTCTTCCAAGAATTCTGTGTTTGTTGTGAGTGAGCAAAAGTGAGTCAACTTAACTAGACACAAGTTGCGAACGCCTGTAGTAAACTAACTGGCGACAGACACATAGGCTCGTTCGGTATAGAGGTGGAGAAAAGCAACGTGTTGGGATATAACGGCGCGCTGATTGGCTTACACGAGTAACGCATATATCCATATACCAACGTCTGAACGAAAGTTTGACTTATCTCGGCAGCCAGTTCGAAAACGGCCTATCACAGAAAACTTAAAAAAAAACGCCGTAATTCGAATTTTATTGAAAATCTGATAAGATAGGACGTTTTTGAATCGGCACCAGAAATAGGGCGTTCTTCAACCAAATTCTATAATAGGGCGTTGCTGAAAAGATTTTTGAGTTAGGGCGTTTCCGAACTGGCTGCCGAGTTAGGTCGATCTTCAACTCAGATGTCGATACAGGGTGTAGGCATATTATTTATTTAAAGTTTTTAGTTTGGTGGTGTTGAACTAAGAAATAAGTATAATTTATAAAATATCTGAGGAATGCAGGCTAAAAACTTCTCACGGTACAGTTTTTGTATTTGTTTACCGTACATCAGAAATTCAGGTTTACAGGGGTTTTTAGGGTCGCTGAATTCGAATCTGAAGTCAAAATAGAAAAAAAAAACAAAATGGTCTATCGAATATGGCACCTAAACTCTTACACACAAGAATTTTGTTAAAAGTAATAAAGAATGGCTTATGGTTATGTGTAGTGAACCAATTTTTCGAACGAAAAAAGACACTGAAGATTGCACAACGTCGAGGCCGGTTTGTCTTTAAACCAAATTTGACAAGGGATGACGGAAAATCGTTCCACAATACATCATACTGCTACCCTGTTGGAAGCACAAGCATGCAAAAATAAGCTTATGTTTATATTATTTAAGATTTATTGGGGTTGAATTTGAAAAATATTTGTTAAATTCACGTAAAATTTAGTTATATTTGGGTTTTTAATCTTTTATCTAAAATTCTTATATAAAAATTCTCTTGCATTTAACATAATCATGTTTACGTGTACCTTACATGAAATTCGTGGAAACAAAACTAATAAAAAAACTAATAAAAATTAGATATATACAGAAAAACTTTCAATAACATTTTTTTATTGGTGAAGCCTTGCAAAAATGACTTATGACATTTTTTTAAACTGTTTTTATTAAAAAAATCATTTGAGTATTTAATTAATTAAATACTATTTAGATGAGCACATTAAAAATTTTTTAAATTAAACCTGTAGAAGAAAAACCCATTTTACAAAATTCGAAATCGATCGCCGCTTTGGCTTTTGGCGTTCTTTTAAACTTTAGCATTACATTTTTACTTTTCAGAGCGCTGCGCTAACTAACACTTCCCCACTGATCATAGGAACAGATGCAAAAAGTCGGGACCTATCTTGAGACATATTTCGATAGCTGAAATATCATTTTAGCCAATGGAAGAGAATAAAACTCCAAAATCGATACTTTATTTTTGGATTTATCGACACGAATTGGGGACCAAATATCACTGTGCAACTGAAATGCAAAGTAAAACTTTCAACATCTACCTGTCTGATTGTTATAAAATTTTCTTTCATGCTAACTTTTCAAGCAACAAAATGAAACAGTTAAATGGTTAAAGAAGAAAGGGGTAGTTTCCCTATTTTCTAACGTTGTTTGCAGTACTACTATAATGCCTGCGCTGTTGTAAAATTTCCACTGGCTTCCTATTTTCTTGAAAATTTCCTCAAGATATTCCCAAACTGGCATACATACAGACATAGCTTTAAAGTAATGACAGCAAATTGCTGCTGTACGAGTGTACATACGTTGTTGCTGCTAAGACTTTCACCTTAGTTGTAAAATACTTTGAGACATATTTTGTAAAGTTTGCAATTCTCTGCGTGCAGATGCACATTTCTAAAAACATACATACTTACTCATCTATTTAGGTGTGTATGTATGTAATTGTTCAAGTACTCCCAATGGTCGTAATTTCATTTTGTTACTTGTTAGATTTTTATTTCTTTTTTTCTTTCTTCGTGCGTTTCTCCTTTGCTCTCTTGGACAGGCCAGCAGAATTTATGCGCACATAAAACATGCAAATTCTTTAGTTATTTCTACCAGAAATTTTCCAGTTCGTTTACATTCATCTACATTTTTATAAGCCACATACATACATACATTTGCACAAATTTATATGTATTAAGTACGCTTGTTGTTGCAAATGGCAAATGGATAGTTAAATCTGTGCTTTTGAAATATTTCTTAGTTGACTAAGTTTTTGTAGAAAATAGTAATTATTATCTTGTAAAATTTTCATTTACGCTTGCAATTTAGAAATTTGCGTAGAAAGTTATTAAAAGTTCTGACTACTTGAGTGATATCAAGATTATTTGTTTGAATGGAAAAAAAAATTATAAAAAAAAGTATTTTGTCAAATTCATTGCTCTATGTGCGTGGTTTGTAGTAACACGCCGCACAGTGCACGATTTGAGAGTGTCGATGGACAAAATCATAAATCTCTCGATAGGAATAAGATATAAATTTTGGAAAATATGGGTTCGAGAGCTGCCATAATGGTCTGCAAAATTTTGTTTTTGATACAGAAATATTCCTAGAGCATCTACACAGACGCATTTCTGCATCAAAAACAAAATTTTGACAAAAATAGCGCTTACCTTATTTTGAAGGTTAGGCCTCGATTTTTTGGTTTTATGGTCTTTTCAACCGAGGAATACAAAGTTTACTAAAAAATCTTTTAAATGCCCATTTTTTTCATTTTAAAGTTCTATCTATGTTTTCAACTTTTTAATCAGATTTTTAAGTATTTTTTTAGTATACAGAAGATTAGTAGTAGCCCATTAAATTCAAGTAAATAAAATAAAGTACAAGTTTTAAATTGCTAAAAAATGGTGTTAATTTTTGATAATTTTTTATTTTTTTGACTGTGATGCATTTTTTCCATACAAAAAGGTGTCGAATATACTTATTATGGAAGGAAATGTATTAACAAAAAAAAAATGTCAAAAATCTACGGAATTTGTTAACAAAAAATTCTGAAAAATTTGATAAAAAAAGTTGAAAATTTAGATTCCTCGGTTGAATATCTTCAAGAAAAGTCCATAATATCAAAAACCAAAATTTTTTGCATAAATTTTGTTTGAAGGTTGATTTTTCAACCAAATATTTTTGGGGTTTTATATAATGATTATATAATGGCACTATATTTCCCTTGTAGGTCATTATTTCAGGTTTCAAGCCCATATTTTAATTTTATTCCTATGGAGAGATTTATGATTTTTTCCATCGACGTTTCCAAATCGTGCACTGTGTGCTGATAGTTGTACCTTATACACATACATTAAATAAAAATTCATACATGAGTCGTTTATTAGGGCAGCTAAAAAAAAAAGTCAACAAATTCTCACCCAAATTTGAAATATTTTCTCGGAAGTGTTGGTCGAGTTTTGAGTATACAGCCTGACAGTGAGCAAGTTTCAAATGGCTAAAAATTATCGTTGAAATTTTGGATTCGTCGAATTTGGTGCGGTTTTCTTCCATATAAAAGTAAATTGTACTTATTCGTTATATGGAAGCAAATACGACAAAAAGAAATTAATAAAAAATTTCTCAAAAATCAACGGAAATTTTTATCCACTTCAAACTTGCACATTATCAGACTAAAATTGAATGGACTATAAAACTGTATATACTTACATACATACATACAATTCTAACACTTCTAAGGACCTCTCAGTAGATCTCTGCTTTAAGCTACCAGACCACTGCAGTGTCTTTCGCGGCTATAAAAGTTTCTCTTGACCTGCCTTCAGTAACTATATACTCCGATAGCCAAGCAGCTACTGGATTGCTGCAAAACCTCGTCTATAACTGCGATAGAATGTAGGAAAGTCCTTAAGGATCTAGTTTCAAAATCTACTACTCACATAGTGTGGGTGCCAGGACACAGGCACATTCAAGGTAATTGTGTGGCGGACGAGCACGAGGGGAAGGGAACCACCCTGTGTGACGTTAACTCCTCTATTACCTGTACCCCCAATTACCTGTAAGAGACAGCTCAGGAAATACTTCGTTAAGAAGGCAAACCAAATATGGTCGGAAGAACCCACGTGTGGAACGAATCGACAAGTCTGGCTCAGGAAATAGGAGACAAAAGAATCTTAAATTGTAAAAACTCGAAAAAACTACATTATAACTAAAGTTTAGTCTAATTAATAGGCTAAGTGAAAACTCTCGGACCAGCTAAGCTAAACAATTAAAAAAATGAAGAAAAAAATAAAAATTAACAAGTAATTTTTAGCAAAAAAAACCGACTTCAACTCTCATATAAATATATATATATATATATATCTCATGATCCAATGATCGGATCTTAACCAGAATAGTATGGGACCACCTCTGAGATAATACCTTTCCGATGCAAAAAGAATTATCGAAATCGGTGGTCCAACGATATGCGGTAACATATGTACATAAAAAAAAAAATGTTCCGACGAAAGAATTATCGAAATCGGTGGTCCAAAGATATGCGGTAACATATGTACATAAAAAAAAAAATGTTCCGACGAACTGATAACCTCCTTCTTTTTTGGAAGTCGGTTAAAAATTAAAACTAGATTCCTCTTTTCTGCTATCAAAAAATTTATGTACACCAGATTGCGCTTTCCGAAGTTTTTGTTTCCCATTCCAACAAATAAACTAAGCAACAAATAGCTTAAGGTACTTGCATGTATATAAATTTTTGGCGCACAACTGTTACCGCCTCCCTGTTGTTTGTTGCAGATATTGTGCTGGAAAAATTCAACACAAAAGCACATGAAAATAAATTATTCAACTTTCTGCCAAAATTGACCATTACAATCGCCTTTACACAACTACATATGTATGAACTGCCATAGCACTTTTAAAGCATGCTCAGTTTTTCGTCCATTTCATAGACCAGTGAAATTGTTTTTCTTGGGTTCTTTTACTTTATTTTTATTTTCAAAATATATGTATTTATGTATGTATAGTAAGCTTACAACAGACGGTAGGAACAGCTAATAAAAATTGTAATAAAAATAAAGTAAACAACGGTAAAAACATACGTGTGTATACTATAAAAAAATCACCGCAGTTGAATGCTGCTGCATACAGTGGACCATGTCACCGCCTGCAATGCAATCAGTGCGACACAAAATGTCCAGAATGTTGCCACCGATGTTGCGGAGTGACACAGCATTCACTGCATGGCTTTTATGCGTTTGTTCAACTGCATGACAGCGTCTATCCATTTGCCTCAATACTGATTTATTTTATTTTTATTTTGAATGTATTGAATGCACATACAAGAAAAACATAAAAAAAAGCTTGTAAAAATAAAAATAAAAGCACACAAAGCAGCGAAAACTTTTTGACATGCATTCTACTGCACCGGCAACAGTCATATGCCTGCGATTTCAATTTCAATTTTAGCGTCACTCTATTTTGATATGGGATTTTATTGTTACTGCTATTTATTTGCTGTTTTATTAGCATTTCGATTTTTTAATTTTATTTCATTTCTCTATTTGTGTCTCAAATTGCAATTGCGGATGGTTGAATGGCTGAATGACTTTCAAAACAGGCTGACAAGCAAAACTTTGTCGAGACGTGCGCTCATTCGTTCATTTATACACATGTCCGTCCGTTATGCAATTTCTCGCTCGTTCATTCATTCATTTATTCGCTCATTTATTTGTATTACATTGATGTTGCGTATACGCCATGGCGGCGTGAAGCTATGAAGGGGACAAAAGTGTTTGGTGATAATCAATGAGGGTTGTGTAAACGAAAGGAGAGGGAAATATAAGAGAAACTACATTGTGCGCATTTTCGTCATTCATTATGTGCACCTACGTACGTAAATGTATACTATACATATTAGGGTGGTCCTTAAAATATCCACGTCATCGGGTACACCTTTATTTTGTTCTATTTACGTACAAAATAAAGACATCCATGAAAATTTAAATACTAAAAAAAATTGAGGTCGCAACCAGCGTTTGAAAAAATTTTTATTAAAATAATGCAAATAAAATTGACTTTGACCAGCCACAACTCAGCGAGTTTAGGAATTTATATGAATACGTTTCAATAATATGTTAAATTTATAGCGATTTAAAAAAAATAAATTTATTAAAATCCTGATGGAGACTACTAAAAACTTGTTTGTGGCGTACCCCATACAAAATTTAGATTCTGATATTTTTAAGGACCAACCTAATATATATCTACCCACTATATGCACGTAAGTGCATTTAAAATTACACTTGCATATATTGAAATGTGTTCGACTGCAAGCAAAAAGATGTAATGCATTCACTGAGACGCAAACGTCAAGCTGTGAAGCTGTGTTTTTCTGTGATCTGTTTAAATTTTGTGTTTGATAAAGCTGTTTACGCTTATTAAAGTAAAAAATTAAAAAAAGTGTTAATAAACTTCTGGTGCACAATTTAAAGATAAGTAAAACATCAAAATTTCCCGTAGATTTGATTAATTTAACTTGATATTCTTAATTGCATGTGCCGAGTATTTTGTTTCATATAATATATTGTTGTTGTACAATTGTTTTTGTTTGTGCACATTGATTTTGCTCTTTTTGTCCTTTTGTCATTTCTGCTGTTTCATCTTTGTCACAGCTGTTTGCGTTGTGTTTATTAGGTGTCTAATATACAGTGCATTTAAAACTGTTCGCTAACTGATATTTACCAGCTGATTGGTTCACTGATTAATACATCGTTTTCAAAACCGTTTTTGCTTTTTTGCTTCTAAAACCTAAAAATAAATATAATTTTAAACATGTCGTGTATTTACACCAATTGCCACGTTAAAAGCGACTCCTATGTGCCATGCTGGCTCTGCGATGGGATTGCCCATATAAAATGTGCTGGTTTGAGCGGTAGAGTATTAGACGCTATTAACGAGGGTAAGGGTCTTCGTTGGTCTTGTCAAAAATGTAGATCAACCGAAGTTAATTTATTTAAATTCTTCAGGCAGTCCAGAAATGGTTTTTCTGAGATCGGGAAGGATCTGTCGGCGCTTGTTGAGAAATTTAAGCATTACGAAAAAATGTTTAGATCTTTCACTTGTCTCGACGACCCTCCACACTCTGAAGATAGCCGTGAAAATAAAGGTGGGCATGTTATTAGTCCACCTAAAAAGACAGCCACGGATTCTGGTAAAAAAAATCCTCCATCCCAGTCCTTAGAACTTATTAATTTATCTTCTCCATGCCCTCAGGCATTGGAGCCTCCGATTTCTAAAGCCATATCCACTAGGTCTACTTCAAAAAATAGTCAAACCGTTGATTTAACAGTGTTGCCATCAACATCTCAAGCTCCACTGTCTAACTTAGTTCCTCCGAATAATTCGGAGCCCCGCACATCAGACATCATTTCCAAAAAGTTGGTTGTAATTCCTCCGAGAAGATCAATCTTTGTCTCTAGATTTGCTAAAGATACTTCTTCGGATGATATAAAGTCATACATATCGACTAAAATTAGAACTAAAGATGTATTTATTCGTAAATTTAATTTTAAATACGATCGCGATATTTCATCTTTTAAAATTGATGTAGCTTCCGAAGATTTTGACTCACTACTAAATAGTTCATTTTGGCCGACCGGGGCGTTTGTTCGCGAGTTTGAGTATAAACCTAATAAAAGTAATAATAACGTAGCTAAAATTTCTAATCTTAATTCCGATTCAAAAAACTAACTCGCAAGTCTAATTTAAGTATTTACTATCAAAACGTTAGAGGTTTGAATACCAAATTAACTGACTTATATTTAAAAGGTTTTGACTGCAATTATAATATTATTTCCTTGACCGAAACATGGCTCAAACCTCATATTTTTAATTCCGAAATTCTTCCAAATGAATATCAAATATACAGGAGTGACCGCGTGGGCAGAATCGGCGGTGGTGTTCTTTTTGCGGTGCATTCATCGATACCATCCGAGGAAGTTAGTCTTCCTGTCATTGAATATACCGAATTTAAATGTATACGTGTACAGGCTGGAAAGACTTATATTTATTTAGCTCTTTGCTACATCCCTCCTAATTCTGCCGTATCGGTATATATGCAGCTAGTTTCTTTACTTGAGACCGTAAATGCAATGCTTACGGCATCCGATTCTATGATTGTTTTGGGCGATTTAAATCTGCCACATATTTCATGGAACATCATTGACACCGATGTTGTACCAGTTTCATCTGGAGATAGTTACAATGTATTTCTGGAGGAAATGGCTGAACTATGCCTCAAACAAATAAATATATGTCCAAATAAGTTTGGAAAGGTCTTGGATCTCGTTTACGTTGATGATGTTCCGAAGGCCTCTATTAATCGGTGTGATCCCCTAGTTTTGCCGGAAGATGCATACCATCCTGCTCTTGAGTTAAACTACGAAATCATAAATGAAATACATAATAATAAGTCAAGTTCAAGTACTAGATATGTTTTTGCGAAAGCAAATTTCAGGAAAATTAACAAAGAACTTTCAAAGTTATCTTGGCCAATATATAGAGATGACGTGGAGCGTAGCGTTGAGCACTTTAATGATACTGTTTTCAATTTGTTTCGAAAGTATGTGCCAATACGTAATATTGTTCATGAAGAACCAATACAATTATGGTTCACTAAAGAGCTTAAAAAATTGAAAAATAAAAAGTCGCACTCTTTTAAACTGTATAAAAGAACGGGCTTACACAGTGATTACCTAAGGTACTCAGTTTTGCGGCACAGCTACTTTGCATTAAATAAGAAATGTTATAATTCATATTTATGTAAAATTAAGAGGAATTTAATTAACAATCCTAAATCATTTTATGGTTTCGTAAATTCAAAGCGTAAGGCACATGGTTTTCCGTCCGCTATGCATTATCGCAACACTGTATCTAGCGACAGCCAACTCATTGCCAACATGTTTGCTCGGTTCTTTAGGTCCAATTATTCTGTAGACTTCCCTATAAGTGGAGACTATCCGCACGAGCTTTGTCCAGTCAACTCTGCTTATATTCCAGTAATATCTTCCGATGAAGTTTTACACTCTTTAAAAACCATAAAAGCGTCATTTAGGCCTGGACCTGATCATATTCCGACCTGTTTTCTTAAAAACTGCGCTGAGAACATCTGCGAGCCTTTAACAACTCTATTCAATTTGTCACTTAAACATGGCGTTTTTCCGTCAGCCTGGAAGGAGTCTTTCATAATACCACTTCACAAAAACGGCAGCAGGTCGTCTATAGAAAACTATCGAGGCATAGCGAAACTCTCCGCTATCCCCAAATTATTCGAAGCAATTATTGTTAACCAGCTGACATATTCTATATCTTCTTCAATTACACAATCTCAACACGGGTTTTCTAAAGGAAAATCTACTATTACTAATTTATTGGAGTTTACAACTCATGTCTCAAACGGTTTTAGAGCAAATGCTCATACCGACGTAATTTACACCGATTTCAGTAAAGCTTTTGACAAAGTATGTCACTCGTTACTCATCCGTAAACTCGACCTAATCGGCTTTCAGCCCAGTCTCCTTCAATGGATCTCATCTTACCTCTCTGATAGAACACAAAGAGTTATTGTTAATAATTGTTCTTCCAACATCATTAAAGTTTCTTCAGGAGTTCCTCAGGGAAGCCACCTTGGTCCGATTCTGTTCCTGATATTCATTAATGATATTTCTTCTATAATAAAACATTCAAAAATTTTAATGTATGCCGATGATGTGAAACTTTTTAAAACATTGTCCTCTATCGAAGAAAGGTCTTTGTTACAAGCGGATCTGAACAACGTGGTTAGTTGGTGTAATACAAACTATATGCCACTAAACCTTCAAAAATGTAAAGTTATGTGTTTCTCTCGGAGGGCTGTTCAACCAGCTGTTTATTCAATATCAAATTATAATCTGGAGCAGGTATCCAATTTTGTCGATCTTGGTATCACAATGGATTCCAAACTCAATTTCAACCATCATATTAATGTTACAGTCAATAAAGCCAAAGGCGTTTTTGCATTTGTAAGGCGATGGTCAAAAGAGTTCAAAGATCCTTATGTTACAAAAGCTCTTTTTACCAGTTTAGTTAGACCTATACTAGAATACGGATCTATTGTTTGGAATCCCCGCTACCAAGTTCATTCAGAAAGGATTGAATCAATTCAAAAACAATTCTTGCTTTTTGCATTGCGTAATTTTAACTGGGATTCAGATTACAATCTCCCCCCTTACACAAGTCGTCTAAAGCTCATAAATTTGCCTACACTCGCAAGTCGTAGAGAAATGCTGGGTATAATATTTATCGTAAAATTAATGACAGGCTTGATTAATAGCCCGGCCCTCCTGGCTGAGGTAAATTTTAATGTTCCTTCTCGAGTGTCAAGACACTTTCGACCTCTATTTTTAAAGCCATGCAAAACTAATTTTGAACTAAACGAATCATTCCGTGGTTTATGTCAAGATTTTAACTGTCATTCCAGCACGTTTGACGTATCGGACTCGATTTTTACTATAAAGAAAACTATTATTTCCACTCTCAATAATTGAAATACTATCTTTAGCATATCCAATCAGCTGATGAATTTGATTCTGTAGCTGAATAGTTTTAGATCTCGACACTTAACAAACTCCTGTTTCCACTACTCGGCACGAAAAAACTAAAAAAAAAAAAAAAAAAAAAAAAAAGTTTCCGTACGTCATGCGGACTGCGCCCCTCGTGTCGGTTGGGCGGGAATGGAGGGTAAAAAGCCGTTGGGATTAATTAATTAATTAATTAATTAGTATGCGTAGACATTAGGGTAGTAGAACCAAATTTCGGAATTCTAGTGCTCTCACTTACCCCCTAGGATTGTTGCCTTACTTTGAAATCGAAACATTTTTAGAGGTCGCTCGCGGCGCTAAAAGTTTCCCATGTATTTTATATGGTAAAACAAAAAAAAAAAACAATTTTTCGTAGAAATAGTATAGAATTTCTCGAAACCAATATTTTTCGACCGGAAACCCCTTTAGGAGATTTAAAATCATAATATCCAATGGTTTATTTAACCATTCTTTATACCAACTGTTTTTTAACTGGCTATTAATATTGGAAGTATCCTGAAGAGAAACATAGGTTTTCCGATCGAAAAATATTGATTTTTAGGAATTCTGTACCATTTTTATGAAAACTTGGTTTTTTCTTTTTTTGTGTTACCTCTAATATTTTTGATTTCAAACGAAAAATTTTTTTCTATAGAAAAATCTTAGGGGGTGCGAGCGTTAAATTCCGATTTCACTTGGTTTTGTACCAGCCTAGTGTACAAACATATCTGCATAGTTGCGCCATATTAGTTTTGTTGCTTATTCAGCTCAACAAAAAAAAAGAAGAGATTCCTTCCCCTCTATTCCATTTCTGTTTCCTTTTTATTCTTGTCTGCTCTTCCGCAATTGCCATTGCCGCTACAGTTGTTTGCTGCGTTGGCGTTTTCATTTTCATTTTCGTTTTCATTGTGTTTGTTTACTGTCGCAACTAAGTCAATTTCTATTTTTAGTAGCGTAAAACATTTTTAAAAATATTCTCATTTATACACATTTGAAATATTTTTCATACATCCTTAAATGCTGACGTGGTTTAAACACACTTAATGCATACATACCTACATAAACGAGTACACATATATATAGGTAAGTATATACCATGTCATTTATACAAATACAACACTACGGTAGCAAAGAGTGCCTCATAATTGTCGAGGTTACGGCCTTCTCAGCTACTTTGCAAGCCAAGCGTGGCAGCAATGAATGGCAAGCGCATCAGCAACATTTTATATTGCATTTGTATGAGTGTGCGTGAATGCATATAAATTTAGCGAGACACATGCAGCTCAGCTTTGTGTTAATGCACAAACATACGTACATACGTGTATGCATACTTTTACACATGTCTGCTTTTAAATATATCCTTGGCCACCTTGATCTTTTGCTACATTGTTGCCATTTTTCTTTTCGGAATATTTATGCATGTGAGATGTATTTCCTCCATTTTAATTTTACTGAAAAAATGCTTAATATGCTTGCGTTTTGTGCAAGCAAATATCTTAGTGGCTGAAATGCAATGAATTCTAGTGCGTATGAGGCAAAGTTTTCTGCATTAAAGCGGTATGTATTTGTTTCTCCTATATCGATCGCCTTACATTTAAATATTCAAGTTAGATTCAGGGAAAGCGCTGTCTCTGGGGAGTGTGATCAAAATGAGCTGTTAGTTAAGTGAATTTAAGAAGGCATGCTCATGTTAGGTTGGGTTGAAGTGGCTGCTGAACTTCGAGCAAGCCAGCACATCAAAGCACAGGCCCCTTATGATACCACATGGATTCAAGACTTCTACTCCTTAAACCAGTTCTACAAACCTTAAAAATCGACGTATTCTAACCTTTGCGGTTGCGCATAGATCATCTAAAAATTCTATAGCCAGGAACGATCTCTCTCTCTCTCTCTCTCTCTCGATCTCCATATGTTTCATTTAGGCCACGTATTGCACATCCAGCGTGTATCAGGCCGAAAGTGAACGGCATACCACCATCATCCAGGCTGGCGAAAGTGGAATGGAAGTACTCCCTTTTGCAAGCTCATATGCCTTCTCATTTCTGCAAAACTTAGTCTACTTACTGTATGCCGAGATTAAGGTACACCTTCTGCCTTCTGGATTGCAGATACCTTCACCGGGAAGGTCGAAACATAACCCCCAAGAGGTGGTGTGTGTCAAGTGAGGATGGTGCTTAAGGAGACCAAGCGCAATATTTACATATGTACAACAAATTTGGTATAGATTGCTCACATACATAAATATGTTTATATATATTTGATATTAGTGGGCTGCGCCACACCCAGTTTCTCAAAAATTTTATTAGAAACAAATGTTTTTGCTAAACAGCCATTTCAGATAAGAAATATTGAGCAAACAGCAAAAATTCATCAGCCACACATATAGATTCTACTTAGATATCCTAACTTCCCTCTTTTTTATATGATTTCAATAAATGGGGCATCGATATATTTTCTAATAAACGTTATTTCTTTATTAAAAATTCACCCAATTGATCATTTTCATGTAAATTTTTGCAATGGTCAAAGTAGACTAAATGCAAAAATATATCATATCATATATCATAATCATAGTCTCAAAATCGATTTAATGTTTCAAAATTAGTCAAGTAGTGTATGAATGAGTGCATCTATTACTAAAATATCATTATTTTTTAATAAAAAAAACTATAGGCTTAACGGTCCATAAGAAACCTGTTTTGGTATGCGAACCCGCCTACAACTTATAGTATGTTATGTTTCGGGTGTATTCCGTTTTATTGTGTAGGCCTCTGTTATTATTCCCTCAAAATAAGGGTAAGCTAGTTTAATGTATATATTTATATATACCCTATAAAAATTTTTTGGAACTTTCGAAAATGACCTTCGATATCCAGTCTGCATATCGGGCTGAGAGCTAACTCATAACCAACCTTAGTTTTCCAACGTTCATAGTATATTGTAAATACACTCGAGATGGGTTCAAAAAAAAAAAATGGAAACCATAGTAACAAGAGAGATAGTGAAATCTAGCTCATTCTCGAAGGGAATATAAGACAATCACACTGTCGCATTAAAATTTAAATTCGATAATGGGCTGGATTTCGAATTTGTACATTGGATAACGAGGGTTCCGTTTGCTGGAGAACGGCCCTGTTCTAGAATCGAATACTAACCTATTGCACATTCGATATCGAAAGTGAGACTCGAAAAAATTTTAGGTTTCCAATCATTTTCGAATTGCTAACCAAGCCCAATGTTTATTGGGTATATATATATACTAGCGGTACCCCGGTGTGCTTCTCTACGCCAAATATTGAAAAATGAGTGAAAAATCCTGGATTTTTTCTATATGAAAATTTATCATCTGTTTTATTTCAAAATTTTTGATTCTTTATTTTAAATCTTAATCCAACACATTTGGAATACAACATTTTTTGTTTTTCCATCTTCGGTATGAATAAATAAACTATTTGGAATACCAACTCTTGAACAGGATACGTATACATAGCTACCAATTCCAATAATCTACCACAAATATTTCAAGAGATATACCAGATGAAAATTTTTGTTAGTATGGGTGGTGCCACGCCCCTTTTCCGAATTTGGGGAAACTTAACACAAACCATCTGCATAATAGCCCGACTATGCCGTATAAATTTGGTTGAAATCTTGCACTTATTTATTGTATATAAGATGTGAGGTGCCACGCCCTCTTTTCCAATACCGCCCATTTTTCTCCATGAGTATGGAATTATTTGATATACCTCTATACCAATTTCCAGTACTCTACCACAAATATTTCAAGAGATATACAATATAAAAATTTTAGTTAGTATGGGAGGTGCCACACCCCCTTTTACGAATTCGGGCAAACTTTACATAAGCCATCTGCATGATAGCCTGAATATGCCGTATAAATTTGGTTGAATTCGGTGAAGCCGTTCTCAAGTTATAAGCTAACTCACTAATTTTTATATATAAAATAGAGGCGCCACGCCCCCTTTTCCGAATTCAAGCAAACTTCACATAAACCATCTGCATGATAGCCCGAATATGTCGCATAAATTTAGCTGAATTGGGTGAAGCCGTTCCCAAGTTATATGATCACACCAAAAACGTTCACTTATTTTTATATTTTAGTTAGTATGGGTGGTGCCACGCCCCCTTTTCCGAATTCGGGCATTCGCATAAACCATCTGCATAATAGATTGAATACGTCACATAAATTTGGTTGAATTCGGTGAAGCCGTTCTCAAGTTATGAGGTCACACCAAAAACGTGCACTTATTTTTCTATATAAGATTGCGAAACAAAAATATGATCATGACAGAAAATTATGTGTGTATTTATGTATGAACATATCGATATTTTCATCGATAACTCTTCATTAAATACACTGTTTTAGGTTCTGGGTATACAAGATGTACCTACTTTGTATAATTACCTTGACACATCAGCTTTTTTGGGTATTTTTGTACATACCTGCAAAGAAAAATAAAAATACATAATTGTTTTATTAATAGGTTAAATAAATGGATAAGAAAAGCTTTTGAAAATTTTACTTATGGTTTACATTACTAAGTAGTAAACAATATCACTCTTTGAACCTAGGAGATGGGCTACTATTTCAAAAAAATTAAATAAGTATTTTTTAAGGTTCAGTTAGTCTAGACTTAGTTGTAATGTACCGTAACCTATCATATTGGCCAATGCAACATATTTTTATTCAGGCATTTTTTTATGCGGCTTATAGGCGACAAAGTGGCAATCAGCTAAAATGGAAAATACAAAAGCAAAATATTTTCGCTTCTGGCTAACTTGACGTAATCATTGACGATTTCTTACGTAACTTAAGTTAACTCTAGACTAACTGAGCATTTAGCTCTGAAATTCAAAAAAAAAAAACACTTGGTCATTAAAATTCTAAACGAATGGCCTAAAGATAAATTTCACCAGCATACAAAGCTCAAAAAATTCGTTTGTAAGTTTTTATTCGCGGTTTAAAGTAAAAGCGTTCAAACAGATAGACAGACCGACAGACGGAGAGACGAGTATGGCTAAATCAGTTCAGCTCAACGTTATGATCATTAAGGTATTCATTTTCGTTTCTCTTTTTCTTGTGGCACTTAAAAACATCGGACCAAAGTTGAAAGGTGAGAGGAGAGCGCGATATGTGAGGCTGTGTTTTTCTTCTCCAGGGGTGAGTCTATTAACTAGAATTTATTGCATAAGGGATAGGTATAATTTCTTTGTCTTTTTTGACCTCCTAACAAACTCGAACACACGCTAAGGCTCGCTAAGTCATATTTAACTTTTAAAGAGATGAAAATGTTAAAATAGTTGGGTCTCAAATATCAGTTCCCGTATGCATTGGAAGTGAAAACTCCATCAAATGTGAAGAAATATCCAGAGGATTGGATGACGCTTGGAAAGCTATTCTTTTGCGTTATATCTGTCCGATATAAAGCTGCCATTGATAATATTTGAGGTGGTCCTTAAAATACGAGACATCTTGGGGCACCCTTTTTTTTGTCCCACGTGCCCACATCCACAAAAATTTTAAAATTAAAAAAAAAAATATTTTATTATTTATTAATTATAATTTATCAGATTTATAGTCAATAATTGGCAGAATTTTCGCAATTAAAAAAAAAAAATTCAAAACCTGGTAGCGACCCCCCCTAAAAAATTGCACAAACTTTTGAAATTTTCGTGGATGTTTTTTATTTCGAACGCAGAACAAAATAAAAGGCTGCCCCATAAATTTTTTTTTATATATTTTAAGGACTACCCTAACCTTCATGTATCCAAGTTCACAAATTAGAATTGCCAACGCCGCCGAAAATAAAGAAAAAAACTTTTTATATCTGCGATTATTCCATCACATTTTCTAAAATAAAAAATGCCATTGGCACTTGAAAAATGCAGAAGCATGCTCGTGCAAAGCCTCACTTTTATTTATTACCGGAAATTAGGGCAACATTATGCTGGCAGCGTTTTAGTGAGGCGATCTAATCTAACTAACAAAAACAAAGTAATATAAATATTTGCAAACAAGTGTGTGCTTCGCCATATAAAAAATATTCAAAAGTGGATTTGGCACTCATACGCCATGGCATGCACTTAATGGAGGCAAATATTTTCCGCCTATTCACAGTCTACTGGCAAACCAATAAAATACAGCAATTTTTACCCAAAAAGCAAACAAACAAAAATAGCCTACCAACACTTGTTTATCGCAGCAATATGGCACAAAAACAACAAAAAAGTGATGGTGATACACTAAAATATTTGGCACAACAACAAATCGTTTACTGGTTTGCCTCGGTGTGTAGTTGACCGGGAGTGGGCAAAAACTGCCAAGCTGAGTGGGTGGCAGACAACATTTTTTAGTCTTCTTCTTTTCCTCCTCTGCACCTAAGGCCAAGTTGTGTACAAATATGCAACTATGTAGTAGGTTAGTAAAAATAACAACAATAACAAAAATCAAGCTTCGCAACAATGCGAGCGACATCACTCGATTTTGCGAATGTTGGTAAATTTTCCAAATAATTGCTGCCCCTTCAAATTGTTGTTCTCATTTGTATTGCATCGTAAGGCGAGTGTAAGTGTTAGACGATGTGCGCAACGGTGTTTGTGTGTGTGGGTGGGTGGTTGGCTTGCGTTTGCGTACGAATATTGGTTGTCGTGCTCCACTTCTATGCAGACTAGGTAACCTATCTATCTATCTACCTACAAACCGTGTAGCCGCATGTTATTTGCTACACATTGTTTCAATAGAAAAATGTTTGTTAATATGCAACCAGACAACTAAGTACAGCAACCACACACATACCAGAGTTGTGTACATTGTTGCATGCAACACACCCGCAATTGAGTGGGAAATGAATGTCGCTTCAGCTTGAACACTTTACAAGTACAGTTACATTATTTGAATGCACATGGCTACTTGCTTGTTCGGGGTTGACGACTGACTACTGAACTGTCTAACTGTCAGACTATTCCAGTGACCGAGCATTGGCTTGTCAATCGCCTTCATTGCCAGCTCGTAGTGCTTTGGTGCGAGGAAATGGCGCATGTGGGGCATAAAATGCATGTGGCATGAATTCATGTGGCACCAGTGAGGCAACTAAGTATGTTGCTTGTCAACATTCTGTTGCATTTAGTTTCTTGCGCTGATGACTGCTTCTCGTTCTTCCCCGGTTTCTTCTCTATTTTATTTTTATTGCCTGATAAATTTGCGGTACATTTCATTGAATTCGGTTTTCGGTTCGTTGGTAAATTTTATTATTTTCCCCTATAAGTTTGAAATGTATCAAAGGAAATCCTGCGTATAGAATGAATGCCATGTGTGCGAATGTACTCGTATTTACACATTTACACTGATATGCAGAGTTGCTACACAACAGTAAACTTTGAAATCTAAGCTTCGTCATCAAAGTGATTGCTGTAAAAAGAGAAATGTGGTTAATAAGGCTGTCCTTATAATATCGATATCATGAGGCCCCCTTTACTTTGATCTACGTACAAAATAAGCACAAATGAAATTTTAAAAAATTTAAATTTTTTTATTAGATTCAAAATCAAAATTTTGTAAAATTTTTGCGAATTGAAGGTTTTTTATTTTCGTTGTACGTAGAACAAAATAAAAGGTGCCCGATACAAAATTTAGATGTTGATATTTTAAGGACAACCCTAAAAAATACTTATAAGCATACGATTTTTTATCAGTTAAAAAATGCCGTAAAATTCTTGTACAGAGATATTATTTTTTATTTAATAACAACGTTTTGAAAGTATTTATAAAGCAGGCAGACTTTTTAAAATTAAAAAAAAAGAAAAAAATATTTCACCTTTTTGTGGAAGATAAATAAACCGTCTTTGAATAGTTTTTGCGCAAAGTACACATTTGAAGAAAGTGCGCTATATTTAGGCTAGAGTTAAAAGCTTATGAATTGAATTTCCAGGAGAAAGTCCATTTCCTACTTTCTTAATACATTTAGTATAATATTAACTCACAAATATTTCTGAAGCCCTTTTCGTTTGCCACCGATATTTTAATATTTAGTAGATCTTATCAATTTAATTAAATAAAATTTTTCTAATTGGTGACAGCCCGCCACAAACTTTCTTCATCTCCTTTAGTTTGATACCTATAATGAAATTTTTTTTCAATTAAGTTAAATTATATTTTTCCAACCTGCTTCATATCATAGAATAATTCTACATGTAATTCTAAGCAAATTTGCCGAAGAAACCTTGGGCCTAAAATCAGTTTGGAGTTTGCCAAATTGCGAAAATATCTTTCTTAGCATTTTGCTGTAGTGTCGTAAAGAAGTACTTACATTTTTTAGAAAACATACTATAAGGTTTGTTTTGGTATGAAGAATTGACTTCTGCACTTATCTTTTTCTTAATCCTTCCACCAGAGGGAGATTTTAGACCTAAGGTTTCTTCGACAAATTTGCTTAGAATTAACTCAGCTTAATGTATATATATATTTATTGCTATATCGAAAAATATTTGGATATACACATGTATGTAGATAATGTTGTAGATAAAGGTATCAACAATAGAGTACAATGGAGTACAATGGAGTGTATATCGATGGCTGAGTGGAATATCGTCTTATTTCGGCAGCCAGTTCGAAAAAGCCCTCTCTCAGAAAACTTTTCAAAAACGCCCTACTTCAGAAATTGGTTGAAGAACACCCTATCTCAGAATTTAGTTGAATAACGAAATACATTGAAAATGTGCTGAGATATGTCATTTTTGAATCGGCAGCTGAGAAAGGGCGTTCTAAAACCAAATTATGAGATAAGGTGTTTTTCAATAAAATTCTGGAATAAGGCGTCGTTGAAAAAATTTTTGAGATAGGGCGTTTTTGAACTGGCTGCCGAGATAGGTCGATCTTCCACTCAGCCATCCGGTACACGAACATAACTTATCCCAACTCCTGCGCCCCTGTTCGTGAAGTTGGTGCAAGCCGTGGAAAGCAAGGGCGAAATATGGTACTCAACCCGTATGAGGTTCAAGTAAAATAAAAACAATTTGATGACGCTGTGGTGTGTAGGATGACCGGCTTTGATTCCATGACAGTAGGGTATACGTAATTGGAACGTCCCAGATCTATATTTGGCTAAGGACTTTCACTGCAGCTGGTTTTAAAAACCCTTTTGAGGAATATTTACGCTTCTTGCCGCTAAGTACTAGGTATTCTGCGTATTTAACTATGTTGTTCTAGTTAGTTTCGCTATGTAGCATGACCTTGATTAATTGGTCCTACCAGTTCTTGCAGATTATTGCGCTCAATCGAGACTAATATATTATAGGGATAAAGCTTCCACTCCACCATGAAGGGGTGAGAAAGCAATAACGCCGTTGAAAAATAGCAAAGTCCCATAAGACGGCGCCGTGCCGGAATACCGGCTGAGCTGTTCAAATCCGGCGGCAAAAAGTTTTTGGAGGGGGACGTTGGCTTGCGAAGTTCTCGAAATAGCGAAGCACTTCCAGGGTTAAAAGCATGCATAGTCCTAAGTATTATGCCTCAATTCCTGTGCCATTCTAAAATTTATTTATCCAATATAATCGGTTTTACTTCAGTGACATAGTACATTTTGGTGTGTATACAGATGAAGCATAAGCATTCGTATATATTTTCAGATGTTTTAATTATTTCCAACACTTAAAACAAGTTATTTTTTTAATACTTTCTCAAAGGATACATGCGCCACATTGCAATCAAATAATATCAGAATTCATAAAACTAATGTTTCCAGCCCATATGTACATATTTATATAGATCCGTACATACATACATACATGTATATGTACACAGCAGAGGAAAAACGAAAATATTACTTTCTTTGCTTTGCTTTCTCAAATATATTTTCAATTAGTTCATTTTCATTTCGGAATGCACTTAGTATGGATGCCACAAAAGCAACGAATGACCTTAGCAATTATCATGCATGGCAATTTGAACAAAAGAACAATTTAAAATAGCAAGGGAAATATAAGTGGCTGCCGCAGAAGCCCTCACTGACTATGCCTCAGCACTCAGCACATCAAGTTACAGTTGAATGCACATAAAAATAAACGAGTACTTATGTAAAAATGCAAGTTATACAATGCACATGGTGAATCACTTGCACTCACACACACACATGCCCTACGTACACATATTTATGTATGTATATTGAATTGTAGGTACTCGTATATCCTAATGCCTTGCTGCTTCAATTCTTTCATTACAACCACCACAACAGTACATATTACGAATACATTCGATCATTGAAAAGTGTAATTGAAACCACAACAACAGCGCAGATTAGTACCGTAATAGCAATGTGAAGAGAGAATGGCTTCAGAGCAAGAGTATGCGTATGAGAGAGAGGTAAAAATGGCAATTGGGCGGTGAAGTGAAGCGTAGCTGTGGCACTTCAGCGCTGCAGCGGCTCGAAAGACAATAAAAGATGGATGCATATGTGCATACATAAACACAAACCCCCAACACAACCGCAGATGAATGGATGGTTCGACGGATGGTTGATTGCGAATATAGACAGCCTCAGGAGATTGCGCAAGGATTTAAAAGCTGATGGAGGCAACGAGACAAATGTATGAGTGTCAAGCGGGGAGTTAAGGCGGCAGAATGGAAGGGAGTTAAATACAACATACTACATATAAATATGGCCAACTTGCAAAGGAAGTCAGTGGGCCGAGGCTTCGCCAAGCGCTAACGATATTCTTGAAATAAAAAAATTTTGTTGGTTATAAACTTAAGAGAGGTGGTGCATTTTTGAGTCGAATGTTTGAGAATCGGCTGGCTTCATTTTCGTACCCTCAACGAACTACCAAGATTCATAAAATTGTCTGAAAAGCTTAAGAGGAGGAATTGTTTACCACATCCACCTATTTTTCTATATAATATTTTTTGTTTCTCCAGACCTTAAGTACTATAGGCAATTAGTTTGAACTAGTTTTACCAGAGAAACCGTAAATCTCAAAAAATATGAAAAAACTCTTAAAACATCCCGAAAAATAAAACAAGAAAATCATGAAAAGGTCCTGAGCGGTCCCGAAATAATACCCAGAAAATGCCGAAAAGTATCAAAAAAACAAAAATTAAAAATAACAGCACCTTTCCTTTAAATATCAATAAAAATAAAATTATAGTTTAAAAAACTAAAACCTCCCTATTATAATTGCCATTCGTACTGTCCTCAGGTATGTAACTTGAGAATAGAAATCGCTGCATCTTTTAGGCGCATCAATATTACATAGTTACATCCCGAGCTAATAAAAGGAAGGTAAAAAACCAAAAACAAAAGGGACGGCAATTTTTTACTATGTCTTTTTTATTTAATACTAGCTTTTAATTACAGGCACAAGCACTTCACTTGTAAACTTAACTACAGTGTTTGAGAATGTTGAAAGCAAAAAGGATTTGAATCTTTTTAAATGGTTATTAAATCTCTCAAAATTATCCAGCCCTATCCGCCAAAAAAGATGTAAGCGAGTTTTTTATTTAAATTTTTTTTTTTATGCTGAAATGTTCCTAGGGCATCTGTGTATGTCTATCACCAAAGGAAAAAATAAATAAAAGAAAAAAATGTCGCTTAGATCTTTTTGGCGGTTAGATCTCGATATAATATGCAACAAAATCTAAAGTTGAAACCAACATACCCCACCTGAGTTTATCTCTCCGAGCGACTACTATGGCCACATCACAGAAATTGCATTTTAGTGTTTTTCTGTTCTGCTCATTTATTTTTCATCTTCCCAATCTTTTTTTTCCGCCAGCCATTTTTATTGTTACAGTTTTACTGCTACTACATTCATCTTGTTGCAACAGTTTGTCAGTGTCATCAGTTTGTAGCAGCTAAGTCTGTGAATTGCTGAGTTGCCGGCATCGCAGCTTAGTATATACTTCTGCCAACAATTGCTAGCGACATTGCGGCTGTCATGGTTGCTCAACAACTTACCAAGCTGATATTTTACAAGAACAATTTTTGAGTCATTAGAGCTGCTTCACAGCAAAAGTGCTACATAGAATTGCCACTACCAAGTCTGTCGATAGCCGATTGATTTGATGTGTAGCAATTTAAATGTTTAGCAATTAAACATAACCGCTCGCACACACGCTCTGTTATTTTAAAACAGATATGTAAGTAAGTATATATGTATACATAGTAGATGTGTTTAGACAAGTATAAAAACCGCAATTTCACATTACGACTGTGTTCAAGAGTGCGAGAGCGAATGGTAGTGAAAAGTGTAGCAACGCACATATCAAGGGCATCAGCCTGCGGTGATGACTGCTGCCAACTGCAAGGGGCAACAGAGCGTATGAGCGACCTGAATGTTGAACTCACATGAATGAGCTGTGCCGTCGTCACTCAGCTGCTGAATGTGCATTTAAATCTGCCGATTCCGTTTATGTACATACGTAGTGCTGTCATGGTTGTACATGCACAAACATACATATATATACAATTACGTGGATTGCACGTTCATTAGGGTGGTATAAAACAAAAAGTGAAGTCGGAATTTTAATGTTCTCACCGCCTAGGATTGTCCTCTACCGAAAAAAAGTATATTTTGAAATCAAAAAATATTTATAGGTCGCTTAAAGTGCTTAAAGTTTTTGATGTATCTTATATGAAAAAAAAACACAATTTATCGTGGAAATGGTAAAGAGTTCTTGAAAATAAATATTTCTCACTAAAAACAGCCAATTGCTTATTTAACCACTTTTTAATGTAAATTATTTTTATAGGACCCCTAAAAGTCCCAAAAATTTAACTGGTACCCATATAGAATCACTAGTATGTATTAAAAAATGGTAAAATAAACATTTGGATTTATTATTCGAAGAGAAACAGACATTTCTGATCGAAAAATATTGATTTTCAATTTCACGAAAAATGTTTTTTTCAATAAAATACAAGAACAACTTTGAGTGCTTTGAGCGACCTCCAAATATTTTTTGGTTTCAAACAAGAAAAAAACCCCTGGGGTATAATATTTCGGTATAGAACAATACTAGGGGATGAGAGCATAAAAATTTCAATTTTAATTTTTCTTGCACATTTTTTAACCACCGTAATGTACATTCGTGTATCTACTTACAAATTTGAGTGTGTGCCGCCGGTTTCTGATTTCATTAGAAATT
This sequence comes from Rhagoletis pomonella, assembly GCF_013731165.1. Lineage (NCBI taxonomy): Eukaryota > Metazoa > Arthropoda > Insecta > Diptera > Tephritidae > Rhagoletis > Rhagoletis pomonella. Next base: position 33,982,331 of record NW_023458556.1, read on the forward strand.
GAAAATTCTGCGGAATGTAAAATATATTTCATTTCACATATTCAATAACCAACGGCGTTGTATTTGCACTGAGTTTGCTTTCGGTTGGCAAGAGATTTAATTATGTTGTAATTGTGCATGTAAAATTTAATAAACGTAGGGTGCTGGAACACCAGTTGGATATGCCAGTAATGCGGAAATTGCGATGTATGTATGTACGTACTAAATATATTTGTGTGTGTATACTTACTTTAAATGAAATGGAATTTGCGTAAATTGTAGTGATCGGTCCCTCTGAATTTCGGGTAAGTGTAATTTACATTTGTCAATAGGCATAAAAATTAACTTCAAATGTGAATATATCGGAAAGATGTTAGAAAAGTAATATATGCTACGTACATACACACATACACTGGCGAGCAAAACTGAGTACATGGTGATTTTTCTTAAATATTTACAATATTCTTCAAGAAATTTTTCTTTTAATATTTTTACAAAAATTTTTTCTTACTTTGACGGAAAAAGCTGCAACGCGATTATATAGACGCTCAAAACTTGCACTTCTTTAACTAAATATTCATGGGTGATCTAATTGCTAAGCCATTTTTTTTTTTAATTCAAATTAAAAAGTTTGAAATTTTGTGGAATTTTTCTAAATCATGTATATGGATTGAAACTGTGAAAAATTAACAAAATTTGCTTAAAAAAACAAATTTTGCTTAAAAATTATTTAAGAAAATCACCATGTACTCAGTTTTGCTCGGCAGTGTATATATGTATGTACATATGTACGTAGCAGATTTTACTTTGTCGACCTCTTTCCGACAAATTCACGTTTAAATTTAATTTATTCGCTTTGGGGATTTCGTATTTGTGCTTGCTTTCATATGCTATTAATTTCAATTATCCTTTTCGGGTTATTTGCGTTTATTAGTTTGCATACTTATATTTATTTAATCATTTAGCTCAGGTTGAAATAAAATTTTGCAATCAATTTCAATAACATAATTTACATTTGATAGATTTGCTAATTTATTAGTTAGTCAGTTATTTTTCAGTAGCAATATTGGAAGGTTAATTAATTATTTAGGTGTGATTTAACTTAAGCAAAACAATTTCAAATAATTTGTCATGTTTATTAACTAAATTTTATGGATGAAGTATTGAGTGTTAAAGTTAGTTTTAAAGCATTTTCTTCTTAAAAAGTAAAGTTTTGTTTAACAAAAATGTTTCATTCGTGTGCGCCATAATATCCAATTTTGACCTAGTAAGAATCGGAAACGGTCGGGTTTTTCATAGGAACCAAATGGGCGCCATTGGAAGCTATGACTCCAGCCTGCCTCCCAGCCCATTACCGGATTTTATTTCTGAAGAAATGCCTATCGTTGGAAGTGACTTATTTTACAAGCTTAATTTTGTTAAAGTTGTAAGATTCAAAAGATTGACTGGGCCGGATGTTACGCCCATCATACTTATTCTCATCATACATATCCAAAGGTATTAGCCAAAATTTATGATTTCAATGCTGTAATCGAGTTATCTTCAACTGGCCGTAACACCCTGGGGAGGAAAATGTCCCCTAACATGTTTTTTTATTGATTGTTTTGGTCCAAGGAATATGTGTGGCAATTATTTGTATGGAGCTTTGGATCACCCTGTATAACCCAAAACTATACTATGCCGCCCGATGGGCACGACTTGCTTTGATTGCAATGAACCGGGCTCGTCAGTTGACACTTTTGCAATGGTTCATCTCTTTAATGACAGGATAGTCAGAGAGGTCATATTTAGACCGATAGTCAGGAAAATTAGTCTTCACGAGGATACATCTGATAACAGAAAGAGACTGATCGACATAAGCCTCAAACACCCACAAAGCCACGTCGATTGCCCCTGGTCAAATAATGAAAAATCAAATTAATTACGTTCTGATTGGCGAAAAATGTTGATATATTTACCTAAGTTCCATCCGAGGAGCCACCACTCATTTAGATGACACCGCGAAGAAAGTTTAACGTCAAATTGCAGAAAGAAGTGGTGAGACGAAGATTGTCGTTTCAGTGCTGCATAGAAGTACGCAGCATACAAATCCACTTTTCAGAGAGAGTTATGGGGAGATATTTTGAGATATATTCTGAGAAGAGGAAGTAGGAGAGATGCATATGGTAAAGGAAGAAACAGGAGGCAGAAAGACATGAGTGCGAAAAGATTCAGAGCCTGGCAAACGGAAATGCGATTCAACATTCTGCAGAAATCAAGTGGTTTAAAGCGAACGACGATGGATAGTAACAGACGTTCAAAGTACACTTAAAGTTGATTTTATGAAGAAAAACCTAGGCCAATGTGTAGGACCGAAGTGCACGTCGCTTTCTTCGACCAAGATGGGAGGTGAGAGAATTAAAAACGACAAAGTCCTTGGAGTCCACATAAGACCGTCTACAGCACATTGCTCTTCGGGCGCATTTGTCAGATGTTCTGCGGAATTCAGTCATATATAAGTAGGTAAATACATGTCCGCAGATTTGAACCTAAGTCTACAAGTCCTTTGCTCAATTGCGGACAAAGTCCTTACGACGGATGCTGTTTGAAAGCAGCGATCACCTTTTCATAGATGTTAAGGCCGCTTTTGCTTGTATTTAGAAAGAGAATGTACCTCTATGACTCCATGTAAAAACTAATACAACTATTTAGAGCAGCGTTGATCAATCGTAAGTCTTAGGCAGGGCAATTTTCTTTCATGCGGCTACTTTTTTCTGGTGTTGGAGGGTATAACTAGGGAAGCCAATATTAATCTCCATGGCATAATATAGAGGAGAAATACTTGATTGTGCTGATACCTTCGGACCCAATACCGGGCCGATAAGGGCAGACTTCTCTAGCATACCGAAAGAAGTAAAATAAACGTGGACAATGATGAACAAAGAAGAAAAAGTTTATCGGACTTTCGAAGGAAAGTTTCTGCGCAGGATCTATGGCTCTGTTCGCGATGGCAATGAGTACAAAAATAGATGGTAATTCGAACTCTTTGAGCTCAGTCATAATATATTATTAGTTTCGCTCTTAAAAATGAAACGGTTATGTTGAGTTGGACATATCGAACGATGGGTTGATGATTCTTCGGTGAAAAGATCCTTTGATCCGAATGCGAAGTTTTTAGTCGCTGAAGTTGCTGTGCCCTATAAAAGGAAGACTGGCAGGCATGGAAAGGCTGTAGATGAACAAAAGTCTTCTTGCTCGCAATATAAGTTGTTGTGTGCATAGGAATATATGATTCAATCCTGTGGCGGAAGATCAAAAAACTCACTGCTGGCGTGCCATTTCTTACTGACGAACTACCAGAATAGCTTTGGCATACATGACAACCGCATTTTCAATTGCTGGCTTAAAGTGCGCTTTTGACCAGCGCCGTGATATGTTGAGAGTCCAACAACTGAGCTCTTTTACACCCAACCATCTGCTTTAGTTTATTGCTAGATCCTGTAGTTTTTAAACAGATTAAAAGGAACACGAAAGCAATACGATAAAAGTGCATATGTATGTAGTCTAAGTGCTGTTTTCTGCATGCCTTGTTTTGTGTTAGTGTCGACAAGAGAAAAATTGAACTGCCTGGCTTTTATGGCGTACATGAAATAACTGTAAAATATGATAAAGGAATAAGTGGTTAGAAACAAAAATCACAGTAAAGCTGCTTAAAGCTGCTTGCTAATTCAGTTTTCTCTTGGCCAGACTAAAAATTTGTGCACCTAATATACATACAATGGAGCTATGCTGAAGAAGGAGCACATGCATACGAGCATGATGCGTTAATATATATATATATATATATATATATGTAGATACATACATATGTATTTGGACCATGCGAGCACTCCAACTTTTTTATTTCTATTTTAGTATGTACATTAAGGTGGACCTTAAATGTAGGAAGCAAATGTTTACATCAGATTTCCTAAGTCTCAATCCCTACGTTGATGCTACAATAGTCGCACAGGGGTCAAAGTTCAAGTTACCCTGTGAAGACGTCTTAACCGAATACAATCGGGACCAAAATTTATATGAGATATCCTCGACTATGATAGTATCGATTTTGGGTATGAAAAAAAATCGTCTCCAATGGGGACCAAAATTTATATTTGATATCTGTGACCGTGGTATTACCGATTGAGGGGGTGAGACTGAAAAAAATCCTTCATTTGATTTTCTAAGGATCACCCTAACGTACGTACATACATAGATATGCGCCCCTGCCCCGAATATAATTTTCTCTTTTTGCCTTTTGGTAGTGTGGAAATTTATCTTAGCTGCCAGGTGGTGGCAACAGCAACAAATAAAACAAGGCATGGTGCAGGAAGACACTAAAGGAAGAAAACACAAAAATTATAAGTAAATACACCAAGCGCAAAATAAGCGCTACCAGCAAGAGAACAAAGATATTGCAATGAAATCGCTTGAAAAGTACATACGGGCATGAAGATGAACCTGCTCAGTTCCTGTGCTCACAGTAATAAAATGTGTATGTATGTACGAATATATAAATTTGTGTTAGTGCACAAGTGTGTGTGGACGGAAATAACAACGCGACAACGCAGGCGACGACAACAATCACAAAAAAAATGGTATGAAAAACAAGTAAACTACAACGACAGTGAAGAAAAAATTATGTATACATATGTACATACATATATGAATAGTAGGTATAGTAGGTATAGTAAAGCCTGCTGCTTCGAAGTTAAAGTGGCGTTGCGCTTTTGGTGTTGAGCCACCAGAGAATGAAGACGAACAAAAAAGTTGTTCGCCAACATAATCTTGTTATAAATAAGTAAATGTCTCATAATTCATGGCGGCTTAAATTGTGAGCATGACTTCCGACTTTAGCGGCGATTGTAGCCGACTAAAGCCAGTGTAACTTTTTAGAACACCGGCAGAATAGCTGGTTGAAGTACTCGTAGCATACTAAAGCAAACCAAAAGACGTTAGGTTGGAGCGGAGTCGAACAACTACAGCTACAACTGCATATAAACGCTGACGAAAGCGATAACCACCAGTATGTGTAATAGGAAAAAAGTAAGCGCAATCACTTAGCATCCCCACATATGCGGCATTCTTTTTCATATCGGACACCAAATTTGTGGTCACACTTTCTATTGGCTTAAACATTTTTTTATGGGTTCTATAAAGGAAAATCTTGAATGGTCAGAACCAGAAAAAACTTCGCTCTTTGGCAATCCTATCTCCGAAGAAAAAAATTCCTCGAATACGAAAATTTGACGCGAATCGGAAACATGACAAAATTTTTTTTTTGAAATCCGTCCGACTTAAAAAATAATGGCTCATATACGGAAGGCAGGAAAAAATTATGAAAAATAAAATCTTGTATGAGCCGACGAGTGGCAGCATTAACTTAATTTTCAGGGTGGACACATTTTCAGGTTAAGTTTGGCGGCATACTCGTATATGTAGTACATTCGCATAAGTATTAATATTTTTTTATTTTGAAGCCAACAAAGGGTGCTGTGTTGAAAAATAGGGTATAAAATAAAATTACGAGTATTTTAAACATATAAAAAAGATTATAAATTCACTCGTAAGAAAAATTATATCGCGGAGGCGTTGGTGGATTTTTTGCGGTTCAGCGCCATGTATAAACATACAAATGTGCCGTGTATGCCTGCATGCAATTTTGAAAATGTATATTATAAATGTACAAATATACTACTGACAGGTACTTTAACATACAGAAATTGCATGTGAATAATAAAAGAAAAAAATGGTTCAATGTGACCTTTTGAGGTTAATTTAATTTCAAACATTTTAGCACACTGAAACCTACAAAGACATTTTTGGATCAGATAAGAAATTTAAATGTAGGCACAAAAATGTTTGCTAAGTCTTTTGACGAGCTTCTCCCTCAATATTTAGCGTGAATATTGATACTAAGTCGCAAGTGGAGAGACCTCTTATTTATACAATGTCGCCTTTTAACGACAAATAGTTTTAACGATCAGCTTTTTACACACGTATCGTTGGAACAAGGTAATTTAAATCATGCATTGCCTAAAATTAGGTGCTCTGGGATGAGAAGTGATATTTGGCAGAGGCAATGCACGGCAGGCGATAGAGTCCTTTGGACCATTCAAAGAAGCAGACGATGATGGCATCTTTCCAACGTTTATTCCGTGAAAAACTGATGATATTATCGCTCCAACGGTCGGAATTTTTGTGCATAATTATACATGGGAATACTCATACATACCGTGAGCTTGGGGAAAAATATTTGTAGAATTTCTTCCTAAATCGAAACATCGGCGCCAAGACTCACTCAAATCAAGAAGACCTAGCTTTATTCACTCCCAAGAGGTTTTCAACTTCATTACACCAAACTCAGTTTGCTTATGTCAAAAGGAAATCAACGCATTCCAACCTACAGTACTTGGTTATCAACTAAGACCGAAAGGGCCCTCGAATTAGGAAGGTAGCTCTTTGCGCCTTCCTAGTTATCGAGAGGATCTATCTCAAGGGCATTGGTGGTTAAAAGGGGTATGAACCTTTATACTTTCGCGTTCAATTTAAATAAATATTAGTGAGATGTTCTTACTCCCTTCCTTTGGTTACCCATGATGAACGACGTCGTATTGTGGTTAAGCTGCCATTTGCAACGAGGTACTGTACTGTGGCGTATAACTTGTATGCTAGTACGGCTTCTGAATACATCCGAAAAAAAGTTGTTTTTACACCATTTCCAAGAAAGTATAACCCTGGTACATTTACCCTTGGAGGTCAGTGCTGGAATACTGTGGCGAACTCAGTTATATTTGGGTAACCCTTTATGGTATTTTCATCTAGACCAAATCGCGAATAAAAAATCCTCAGGACCAAGTATCCTTTTAGAGAAAGTTTTGGTCGGACATGAGGTCTAAGCTCTAACTTAGTAGTACGTCCGATTATCGCTGATGCCTCAGAAGTCTGGCGGCCAAAAAAACTACAAAAATTTCCAATTCCAGATAAAAATGGAGGGCAGAACAGGTCATAGGGTTTATAGGGCCGCACAAAACTTTCAATTTCAATGCCCTAAAGTCGGGTTTGTAGCTATATTTTGGATAACCGGTTCACTTTTTGTGTGATTGTCCGGCGTTGACAAGTCTTAACCCTTAATTTCATCCGCAGTCGACCTCTTCTTAGTTAGGTATTTCACGACAAAGTGCTGCCAGTGTTTGCAGCATATTATATAAATAGAAATGATTTTTTAACTACTTACTATTAGGGTGCACCACTCTCCGTACAAAAATAAATAAAAAATCAGTATTGTTCTTCCACCGCAATTATAAAATGTATTATATTTTAAGACTTATTCCAAGAAAGCGCGCACAAATAGTAAGTTTTACGTGGGCGGGACTGATGTGAAAATGCGAGTACCTTCAAAAATATCTATATTTTGATTTGGTTTATAAAATTAGTAATAGTTTTTATGCAAACCTTTTTTAAGTTAAACTCTTCTATCATATGACGTAATTTAAAAAAAATTAAAAAAAATTTATTAAATAATTTTATTTATAAAAAAAAGTGGTTTTTCAAATAGATACAGCTCACGTAAATCTTAATTTGCTTCCGAAATATTTTGGCCGACGCCTTAAGATATAATAAATTGTACAATTCCCATGGAAAAACCGCAACTTTTCTTTGTGAGGCACGCTGCTAATTATATACGTATCTATATATTAAACTGATTCGAAAAAATCGACAATTTTTTTGTAATCCCCTCTTCAATACCTGCGGAGCGATGTCAGAAGAACTCTGTTAAAAGCGCAAACCTTAATAATAAGTTTAAAAGGTCGCGCATCCCGGATTTCTATTTTCCATTTAAATAATATAGAAAAAAATTTTGAACTTTGGATTTTTTTCTCATCTTTGAATTGTCGTACTGAAAAGTGCGATACAAACTTTTTTTAGGAAACTAGACGCTACCATTTTTGACAAACCTACAGGTTTAACGGTTATTTAAAGGTGAAGTTAAATTTATGTCATTACATAACTATTGCAAAATTTTTTTATAAAAATCTTTAAAATTGTAATTTCGTGTTAGAAAAAATCATCAATATCATTTTTAAATTGTTGAGTTTTAGTTGTAAGTTCTAAAAGCTTATTTTTTCAAAATCGTAATTTTTGTAATTAACTATTGAGTCACTGAATAAACTAATAGAAAAGCGCAACTCCGTTCAAAGATACTCATTGTTTAATATTTATAAAGTTGAAAAGTTTAGGTTTTTCGTAAAAAATCCTAGAAAAAAATTGACTGTTTTAGAGTTCTTGCAATCCGGCGATGTTCTTGAACCACTCTCTCTGCTACAGCCACTTTCCAAATCAATTTATTTATGTTCACCTAATTTTCTATTGCGTTATGGTCTAAAATTTAGTTTTTTCTAAGCGATTTTCGAATTGCATGCCATTTTGCTTAAGATTTTTAATGCTTATTTTAACCATTTATGTTAAAAAGAAATATGCACAATAAATTTCTTCTTTTATTTATTGTTAAAAACAAACACATTTTTGCATTTTAAACTTCCTTAACTTCCCCAAAATCGCCGCACTTTTAAATTAATACTTCAAATGCGCAATCTTCTCAGATTGCGCTCGAACGAATACTAATTATGGATTTGTTGAATAACTAATTACACACCTTCGAAGCAGCGATTCAACACCAAACTGTCATTTCAAGCTAAGCCGCTAAGTGGTTTAGCATAAATATAGAACATACGCACATACATACATACGTACGTACGTATGTGTGTATATTAAACAGAAACAAGTAAGAGCAGCGCTGTCTTCGGCTATGCCGAAGGCTTCATACCTTTCATGAACATCTGCAAATTTTACTTTGACAGATTACTGCTTTTGAATACATGTGCATACATTGATAGAGGAGTTACATACTTATATAAAAAATCGCATCTAAAAAATCAGAGGTATGGAAGATATACTTTATATGGCACCAATCTAAGTGATTTTCACTGCTATGTGATCGGTATGTAAACCGGTAACACAATTTATTGGGTTTAGTTTCCTACATAAAGGAGATATATGGCAAAAACTGGTATCTGAACAATCAGTGCTATAGGAGATAAATCTTATACAGCATAGATTTTGATGATTTTCTCAGTAGACTTTGTATTATTATTTATAAAATATCTTACGAAATTTATCGGTTTTAGCTGTTCAAATAAAGAAGTTTTACAGTAAAATCCCATATCTGAACAATCAGATGTATGGAAGATATATGTTGTAGTCATCCGATCCTTGTTATTTTCACTGTAAGTATTCTGTTAATAATGAGAGAAAATGGTGCGAAGTTTCATGTTCCTAGCTGCATAACTGGAGGAGTTATGATAAAAGACCTCATATCTGAACAATCAGTTGTATGGGGTCTGCAGGTTATAGTGACCCGATCTTTGTTATTTTCGCTGTAAGTCTTCTGTTGATAATGAGTGAAAACAGCGCGAAATTTCATGGTCCTAGCTACATAAATGGATGAATTATAACGAAAAATCTCATATCTGAACAATCAGTTGTATGGGAGCTATAGGTTATAGTTACCCGGTCTTTTTAATTTTCACTGTAAGTTTTCTGTTGATATTTATTGAAAATAGTGCGGAATTTCATGTTCCTAGCTATATAAATGGAGGAGTTATAACGAAAAATTTTATATCTGAACAATCAGTTGTATGGGAGCTATAGGTTATAGTGACCCGATCTTTGTAATTTTCACTGTAAATATTCTGTTGATAATGGGTGCAAGTACTGCAAAATTTCATGTTCGTAGCTGCATAAATGGAGAAGTTATAACGAAAAATCTCATATCTGAACAATCTGTTGTATGGGAGCTATATGTTATAGTGGTCCGATTCTGCCGGTTCCGACAAATGATTAATACATTATAAAAATACACCCACCTACCAAATTTGATACGGATATCTCGAAAACTGAGAGACTAGATTGCATACAAACAGACAGACAGACGGACAGACGGACAGACGGACATGGCTAAATCAACTCAGCTCGACGTTCTGATCATATAAGTATACATTTTAATGGGTCTATCTCTTTTTGTTCTGGTACTTACAAACATCGGACCAAAGTTATAATACCATTTCATGCTCATGAAAGGTATAAAAATAATCCATGAAAAAATATAATTTCGCTTCTGAGCAGTCACGAATGTAATGAGAATTTCGGAAACTTTCTTTGCCAGCGATTAAAATTAATTGCCAGCAATTCAGGAATTCAAAATTCAGCAGCCAACTGTCAAGTGCCATCAACTTTAAGCCGGGAAAGCAGAAAGAGACAGTTAATTTGAGACAGTGAACACAAACACCCGCATGCCCTTTACTTAAATACAGCCGTATGTATGTACTTTAGTTGGTATATTCGTGTGTGTGTGTGTGTGTGTGTGTGTGTAAAAGTCACAGCTGCGAACTGCAGTGCAGTCTAACTACTCAACTGACACTTGCGGTAATTGTGATTCACCCAAAGGCAGTATGGCTGGTGCTGTTGGTGCCACTGCCACTGCCACGTTTAGTGGCAAGAAACTTAATTATGGTTATAAGGAAAGGGATCAAGCTGCAGATGAAGTAAGAGCATAACATAATAACATAAAATGGCTAGTAGTGCAAGAAGTGCGAAATAGTGCGAAAGCGAAATAGAAAAGAAATCGACATAATGAAAGATTTTTGCAATGAAAATGAACAACGCTCGAAGGCTTAGAGCAGAAGCTGCCGGAAATGTGGCTAAGTTTGAGAACTGCAAAGGCCATCCATTAACTGACCAACTTCACAGTCTTATCAGTTATGTATATCTACAACAAATGCAACAGCAACAGCATTGATTAAAGGATGCAGCCATAGACCAACAAAATACAACTCTGGGTGGTGGAAGATTTCATAACATTCGCATTCGGATTCGCATGGTGAAGATTTAATTTAGGTTTACTGTGACTGGCGGCTCGGAGGGGCAGCAGCATAAGTAGAAGTTGGAAAAATATACAGCAACTACTGTGGCTGAAAACTGAGATGAAGATGACGATGAAGACGAAGACGAAGATTCGCCAAATAAAGCTCATCAGCTCACTGCGACTTAAGTCGGTCGTCCATGTGGACAGAGTGCGAACAAATGCAGCTGTCAAGCGTAGGGACCTACTACCGCTGCTCGAGTGACAGACATACATACATATACCAAATAGGATATACATATATAGTACATACATACATATATAAGTAAATATATATTTATAAGGCCACGTAATTGTAAACTTGGATTTCCCAGCAGATCAAAATTGCGACGAAGAAAGCGTATCTGGCATGAAAGATGGCGATGAAGAAGAAGTAGATAGTACACTTAATAATTACATTTTTGATTTTTATGCGAAGGAGCGAGAATTCTTCGCTGTGGCGCTATTTAAAAAGCGGAATAATGAATGATAACACATTTGTAGGTACATACATATGTATGCATGCATATAAAAATGTCTGTCGATGTGTATGTGTGTATGACTGAGAGCAAGCAAAAGATGCCAAGCAATCATCATTCATTTTGCGCTTCAGCAGCTACAAGATGGAGGATAACCTTGCCTGCAGCGTCTTCAGTGTTAGTCTCTTTAGTGAGCTCCTAATGGTAGGTGGGGCATGAGGAGCTAAGTAGATGGGGCTGTACGCCAAATAGGGGCTTGAAGTACGTAAGAATTAAAATCTTAATTAAGTTTCGTGCTTATTTTTGTGTCGTGGGAGTATAGCCAAGTCTTGACATATCGCCACATGTTGGCCTTATTAAGAGTGCCACTTTATTGCACCTATTTAAATTCTGATATAACAAGCGTGAAGTAGTTACCAGTGGCGGATCTAGAATTTATTTTTGGGGGCGGTTTTGCGGGAACTTTTACCCCTTACTCTTATTACTTTAAACAAGCAATTCTTATACATTGTATATGTATATCTAAAGGTTTCTCGAAAACGGTTGTAACAATTTTGATGAGATTTTATATTCAGATAACGGTTTGCATTTTGTATTTTCAATTTGTTACAACACCTTGGGTATAAAATGAAATGTATTAAAAAAAAACAATTCAGAAATATGTTTGAATAGGCTTGCCACCTATTTTTTAACTAAAAAATTGTATATGAAAATTAAATGAAAGGTATTTTTGAGAATTAAATCCAGAAATATTTGCCATGAGGGTTGCCACGTTTTTTTTTGTAATTGCAAAGCCAGAATTAACATTAGTGATGACAGATACATAAGTCCCAGATGGGTTCTAACATCACAAAATTGTTTTTGGAATAATTGTAGATAGAGCGTATTGAATATAAGCCCTCAATATTTGTACTCTCCATCCTAGCATATTTATAATTAGGGTTGCCATCGTAACGGTAAATAATAAATTTCATTACCAAAATGACATAAAAAATTTTTATAAATTAAAGCTACCAAATGACCATTATTTGGTACCAAACCCTTGAAAACTTTAAAAAGTACGTGCGCTCCGAGCAAAGCTCAACCAACCGGGTACTATACAGCGTGGCAACGAATAACTGTTACAGAGGTTTTTTTCGAAATAAAAAGTTCCTTTAAAGATTTTGCGAAGAAAGTATTTTATTGTTAACTTTCCCTGATTTTACTTAAATTTTATTAAATAGTTTTAAAATTTTAATCCTTATTTTTTTAAAACCCAACACAGTTGTTGCCTTGGTACGAAATACCGAACGGCTGAAAATTTTTAAAAGCGAACAATACTTAACCACGCCCACATCCCATGTAACGGTAATTTGGCTAAATACGAAATCATTGATAAATCAATAAATACTGAAGCTAATATATTCAGAATTGACGTTTATGATAAAATTTTGGAAAATGGGCGTGGCACCGCCTACTTATGACCACATTTGTGTAACTCCGTAAGCGTTCGATCAATTTGTACCAAACTCGGTATTTTTATTGTGCTTGCCACATAAAAGCAAAACGTTAAAAATTATTAAAATCGGACTAAAATTACGGCCGCTTTTCATATAACGGTAAATTTCAGAAATGCTTGAAACTTCGATATTTCGAAATTTAAGGACGCTAATTTACTCAAAATCTATATTAAGAACAATGCACTGAAAATAAGTAACATTATTTTGGATTTTTGGAAAATGGGCGTGATACCGCCCACATATAACTATTACCTAGTTACCTAAGTAATTTTTTACTTGTTTATTAAATGAATACTTGGAGCGGTCAGTGAAATTTGAAGCTAAGTGATCTCCAATATTTTTTGTCTTCTGAGTGTTTTCAAAAAGTAGTTGGTATATGGTTAACCTCGCGATTAGCCACAATATTTTGAAACCAAACAATCAATTGTATTTTTTTAGCGGGCTTCAAAAAAGCGAGGTTATCAATTCGTCGGAATATTTTTTTGTATGCATGTTACCGCATAACTTTGACTACGTTAACATATTTCTATAATTGTTTTTTTAAAGGAAAGGTGATACCTCAAAAGTAGTCCCAGACTAATTTGGTTTAGATTCGATCATTGGATCATGAAGAAATTAATGGTCTTCCTAAATTTTTGTATGGGAATTGAAGTCGTTTATGTTTTTTGCTTAAAAATTACTTGTTTTTATAAAGAGTAAAGTGGAGCTGAAGTGAATATAAATTATTTAGTTAGATCAACGAGTGATAAGCTAATACAAATTTTAAATAAACTGTCCTAAAATATGATCTTTGGGAAAGAATGTTATGGACGATTTCTTTGTGAGAAATAGTTCTTTATTTTAAGCAAAAGTTGTTTTATTCAACCACTATTGTCGGAAATTCCTTCCTTCGAAGACTTTGTGCCACTTTCTAAAACTTTTATTTTGAGTTTTTTTTTATGTTTTGATTATGGGCAATAAGACTACAAATGAAAATTTTTACATTACACAAACTTTATGCTTACACGGCGTATGCGTAATTAAATAGTAACCAGTTCACACTGCTCAAGCGCCTTTGGAAGCTTAATATTTAAACTTCAACTGTAAGCCGTAATGCAAATTGTGAATTTTTAATTGCATTTACAGATTTAATTGCATTTCATATAGCATGTGCAAACATTACTCAGCTAATTTTAATTACTTGCACTCGTGCGTGCATGAATGCACACACACATGCATACATACATTTGTATGGTATGTATGTAGCAATGTACATACATTTGTCATGTGTGTGTCAAAGCAGTACGGCACACAGGAGCGCAACATACATAACTTTTTTTCTCTCCTTACAATTTACAATTGTTTGCGCAAAAGATAGTGCTAATAGAACTTCAAAGTCGTAGCAGCAAAGAAGGAAAGGAAAAATATGCAAAACTAATTATGACAAGCAGGCTAATTTGTTAAGCAGAAATTCAAGTAATTATACTTCTGTGTTTAATGAGATATTGTGCTCATACATACATACATACGTATGTAGGTATACATATATTCATTTGAATATTTTTAAGTGCGTCTTTGGCAGCCGTGCTGTTTCTTTTTATTTTCGTTGGAACAAATAATGCTTTTTGTATCTAAAGTAGATACACATATTTTATGTTCATCTTTGTAAATACCTATTTCCTGTTGCAAAATGAATAAAATGCAAAGATTTACTAAATTGTTCAGCGCATAATAGACAAACTTTGAAACTGGATTTTTTGAAGTAATGAAGCTTTAAATTCACATTTAAAGGAGAAATTGCTGCCCATTCCGCTCTTAGAATTGTTTAAAGTGTACAAAAATAAAATTCAAGCCATTTGTGTTGCATTTACAAATATATATCTTTATGTGTTTCAATGGTCGTGCCTGCTAAGAGTTTCATGAAATGCGAAAAAAGCAAATGAAAAAATATCAGAAAAGTTTATTTTTTTTTCAGATGCTTTGTTACATTGTTTTGCTTCTTCGAATTCTCTTTCGAGCTTTCCTGGAAAACTTTATTTAGCTTAAATTTTCCTTTGTTCGGAGACCACATATTGTGCGAAGTGAAGGCAGTAATAAAAGTAAATATGTATGTGGAAATGAATTCACCGTTTGTACCCAGCATGAAAAAAAACTAAAGATTGGAAATATATCAAACGGGAGACTTACAAACTCTTTTACTTCGATTATCATTGCAACAATGTAAGTTAGGGATGGCAAAGTGAACTTCGAATTTAAACCAAAATCGAATTCTTACTCATAAAATTTTACTTTTAGTGACTTTTTTAGTTTACACTCGATCGAAAAGTCGAAAGTCCTAGAACGTCGACGTTAAACAACCCTAATGGAAATTTAAATGAAAGAGATTTTGAAAAATCCTGTAGACTCTTTTTTTTGAATTGTTGCATTCATTTTGCAAGAGCTAGCAAATATTGAATCCCAGAGATTTCAAACAAAAGGCGAAACATGAAAAGAATTTCGTACCGACTTTTTGCAGGTACCATTAGAATTTAGAACATTTTAGAACTAAATTGTATTATGGCTCTGATTCGATTACTTTTTAAAGCACAGACATAGTAAACACTTGCTGAATTGTTTTGCACATAATAAATATTTACTTTTTTGGTATGAACAAAAAATAAATAAATAATGGTTCTGAACAAGCCCCGTCTTTTAAAACTTAGAATTTTTTTCGCATTCGTAATTATTACGAAACGACTTTTATAGATAAAGGTCTTTGAAGGCTTAAAAATATTTATTTTTCTGGTAATTATTATGAAATAATTTTATAATATAAGTCCTTGAATAATAATTATAGATGACTGGAAATTTTTTTTGTCTTTATATAATAATTATTGATTGACTTTTATTTTTTTCTCTTATAATAGTTATGTCTCTGCTCTGCAAAGAATTTTAGCTAAGGACTTCTCATTAAACACGAAACAAAAAATTCAAAGCAAGTATAATTGCGCAAAAATTGAGCTTCTGCGGTGCATGAAGGGACTTCACGCAAATTAAACCTTTTTTGTTTTCAAAGTTAACTAAGTAAAATAGTCAAGTTTCAGTTGGGAAAACAAACATACATACACAAAACATGTGCCTCACTTTATACTTATTTATTAGAAATATACATGGAATACCCAACAACGAAAGGGCAAAACTATTTACATACCTAAGCCACAAAATGCTATTGCTCAGTGCGTGATTTCAACGCTCGTAAGCGAATTTGAAAACTCTTTTTTTTCGTTCGCATAAATGTAGGTTTGCTTGACATTTTTGTTTGCATCTTTTCCAAGTGCCTACTCACAGCTTTACTCTTTCAACTCAGCCTTAAAGTTCATTTCCTGTTTTATCAGATGCTATCAAGACTCACAGCGGCGTGCAAATTTATCATTTCCCTAGGGCTGGAAGAGTATGTGCGAAGCAGAGAAAAGCTTGCCCATCAAAGCTATAGAAAAATATAAGGCCCCTTGCTTTTGTTATTTTATTTATTTTTTGTGTTTTTACCATCAAGAGTTGCGTATTGGATTTCATCGTTGTACATATATAACGCGGGAAATGATCCATTTGCAAGTTGATTGCTTTGTTTTTTTGCTCCCTTTATTTTTCTGCATTGCTTTATTTGTTTTCTTTCTTGCTGCTGTACAATATTTTTTTTTGCAATGAACTTTCACTGGAGGAGCAAGAAAAATGCGTGTGTTTGCAAGGGAGTAAATATTTATTAGGAGCTGGGGTGAGAGTTGGAGAATTTAGCTGCTATGCTTCAGTGAATAAGCCTTGATCGTAAAGAGTGTATTCGGTTAGAAATGCCGGGTTTACAATTTTTTTTTTGTTTTTCTTTCATTATGCCCACCGCTTTTTTAAGAACGTCCCTTAAGTAATTAGTGTGATTGCGACTATCGCCGAGTTGTTGTTCTTAGAATTTTCAAATTATCGTCAGCTTTAAGCGAATTCTTTATATTTCTTTTATAAATTATAAGAAATAAACAGTGGAGTATTTATGCTTCTATATGCACCCTGGCATACGACCTCCCAAATAGACAAAAATTCTAAAAACCTAAAAAAAATCGAATTGATCCGAAATCTCATTGCAATTACTAGAGCGATCAGGTAACAGCAGATAGAGACCTTTAGCGAGATCTTTAGATATGTTTGATAAGGAAAATGATAATTTTAGTTTCTCGCAGGGATTAAGAGAAGATGTGGAAGGAGGATTTTTAGGCACATAAAACATGTTTGTTATTCTTTTCATTATAAGGGTAGTAGTGAGGTGTGGCTGCCGCTGACAGGCAGCGACGTACCTCTGCCTAAATTGGAAGGCCCATTGTGATAATAAGATTTTATGTTTCACTATCCCTTACTGAAGCTTTTAGAGCCTTTAGCGAATCCCATTACAGCTCCGATGCGATTGAATATATCTTCTCTGCTGAAAGAATGCAATCTTCGAGTTATTTTTCGATACTATCGGTATCGGTATTTTGCTTGCTAAAGCACAGCCAAGTTCTTTAAGAAGTAGCTTGCATGTATCAAAAGACAAAGCAATGCATTTTATTCATGGAATAATTTGCTTAGTCGTACCTCATCTTAAAGGTTTATGCGCCATCCAATTTCCATCTCTACATCTGTGACCAGGAACCCAAATGATGCTAACACTTTTCGGATTAGCCATCTCTTGCAGAGATCAGCAATAAGCCCGCACAATATTTAAGTTAGCAGAGACTCAGCCCACAGCTCTAATTTCTACTTGGCTTTCGCTGAAAACAAAATCATCTTCACCGGTCCAATTTTGTTTGCAGGTATAAAAGCTCAGCCCCGAAGACAACATAGTAGTGCGGTAATCGCAAGGAGCAAGTGAAGCAAGCACTTTCCCATTTAGTTTGACGTCATCTGTGCAAATTTCAATGCCAACAAAGGGAGATCAGAAGCTTTCTCCCGCGGACTCCATACTGAAACTTCCATCGAAATATGCTTTGATTTCCTTTGACATATTTGTGAACTGTCATTGAAGCCAACTATGAAAAGGTTTGGTTCGGTTTGGGTTGGACATTAAAAAACTACCTCAAGTAATTTTGGCTTCGTTCTTAAGTAGAGATTTTGGTTCATTCTTTGGTATTAGCCACCTTAATAGATGATGACGTTTTGGTCCACCCAAAAGTAAATTTTCCTTTTCTAACTAAAAACTAAAACATCCATTTGAGATAGACGGATTTGAAAATCTCATTGTCTTGATTCCGTTGATTAAATTTTTGAAATATTTGTATGCAGATCTTTTAAGCTTGAATTCTGCTATCAGCTACAGTGATTTTATAGAAAAAAAATTTTTTAAACTAATTTTATTTATAAAAAAACTCGATTTTAGAGGAATTTTCAAATAGGTCCAGGACAAGTAAATCTTAATACTTTTCCGAAATATTTTAGCGGTAGTCTTAAAAAATAATAAGTTTTATATTTCCGATGGAAAAACTGTACCGATTTTTCTTTTGTATGTAGATTGATGCACCCTAATGTATATGTATGCATGTATAAAGGCACATTTGCTTTCACACAAAAAAAACAATGCACAAAAGTTCTTGGCTCGCAGCGATTTTCCCACTACAATCATAGTTTTACATGCCTTTTTGTAACCTTAAATATTTATTTATTTATTTTCTTTTATTTCTTATCACACAGCGTACAACTAAAATCACTCAGCCACTGTCGGTGTCAGGATACTTGTCAGTTTGTGTTGTTCGTTGGTAATCACACAACCCACACAGGTTACATCACAAGACTGCCCCCGACACTTTCACACATGCAGGAGGAATGCCCAGACATGTGCAAAGCAGTAAGTAGCAGGTTAAGTTACGTTCGATGCCTTCACAGAAAACATGCTTCCTCAATTTGTGGCTGGCAAATGCAAGTCAGTATTTATTCACACCATCAATAGCTAATGCAAAATTTCACAGCAACACAACTTATTTTTATCAGTGCGGTGGGTCTTTGCATTACGCTCAGTTCAAGCCTTCTGAAGCTCAAGTAACATTTCACCATAAAACTTCCTTATTTTATATGAAAATAATTTTTTTCCGCTTTCAAATTGGCACTAGACATAACCCTTTTTAGCTTACTTACCCCTCTATCTAACAGTTTTTTCTCTGTCATTTTCCTACATATGTACTCACAGAAAGTTTGTCTGCTTTTTATCTTGCAAAATTTAGCGTAAAGTTTTTCCGTATCTCGGTTGAGTCCTTCGTCTCTTTCTGTGCTGAACCCCTTTTTTACCGCCTGCCTGTTCATTGCCTTTTTGTTGTTTTTTTTTTTAACTTTTTTAACTGAAAATTTGTATTCCCTGATTTTCCTTTCAATAGCTTGATGTGTTTGTTGTTACTGTGGCCTCTTGTGAATTTATGTGTTAAATTAGTTAAATTGAATTTGTCGTTTATATGCACAATTCGACGTAAAAAAAAGTTTCAGCACCTACTCATTTATTATTAAAGGGACACATGTGCACAATTTCTCCTATTCAAAGATAATATATGTACATATATGTACCTCTATAAGGCGTCAGCTATTTTTCAGCAACCCAAATCTTATTAAGCTCTGTATTTAATTGTATGAGGGTGGTTGATAACCGCCAGATATTCTTCGAGATCAAAACTCAAATTACCAAAGAAGGGATTTGTACTGCCGCATGGTTTCCCCTTCGCACTTGCATTCCGTTTTTAGGTTTGGAAACTAACCAAAAATGGTCTAACTTTTCAGTCCTTGCGGCCATATTAATGGATGCCTAGACGAACGAACACAAAAATATTTACCCTCGCGGTCAGCTGATTAAGTTAAGTGACATTTTGAACAGTTTTGGCTATTTTCTTTTTTGTTTAGTTAATGTTTATTATTTTTTTTTACAAATTTCGCAAAAAAATTATAAAAATTGAACAAACTATAACAATTAAAACCACAACAACAATTGGGCCTAAGTGTGCTCGTAGCCACTTCAACCTAACCTAACAATTACACCCAAAAATTTTAAAGTTTTTATTCAGAATTTTTAGAATAACTATAGGTAGATGCAAATTTCAATTGAGGGAACTTTTTTCAAAAAGTTCTTTAAGAAATTATTTTTATTCATAAAAAACACCATTTTTGGAGGTATTTTCAAATCGGTCCAGCTCGCTTAAATCTTAATATTTTTTCGAGATATTTCGGTGGAGCAGCAGCAAAAATGCAAAACATATTCTAAGGGAATTCACAAAATAGGCTAAACCTCGTGTCTTAAAATTTTTCTTTGTAAAATAATGGTTACAATGTTTTTAAGAGATTCGCGGTGTATAATAAGAGCGAATTATATATTTCCCATCAGTTCAAAAACAGTTTAATCGTTATTTTACATAGAAAATTTTTTAGGACTTTAAGACATTACGACACTGAACATGCCTTGTGAATCCCCTATGCATTTATACTGAATTAATTCATATAGGAAGTGACATATCAATCAAACTATTTTACGAGTCAATACAGCAGTTGACCAAAAAAGGAAAATTACATACATTAATATTACCATTAACAATAAAATAAAATAAAAAAACAGTAAATTTAGGGCCATGTTTTTTTATTAGAGTGGCTGGCAAAAGCCATGCATGTTAACGAGATTATAAAATCATGCATAAATTCATATGAATCAGCAGCAAGAAAAAGCAAGCCAGTGACATTTTTAACAGCCATCATTTTATATACCTTCCATATATCGTTTTGGTTTTTTGCCTTTACCAGAGGATATTTTTATATTTTAATTTATCTATTTGTTTTTTTTTGTCTGTGTCACTTTTGCCTAGACAAGGTGTTATAAAAATAGACTGACAAGACAGACATACGTACACACATACTTGTTTATATAAAAAAGGCTCACACATGTATTAAAACACACATTCGTAAATGTATGCACAGGCGTAAAATATGAAAATATATGTTTGCAAAACCCAACATTCCAACACTTTGTGTCCAACGATGGATGGGCTTACGCCAGCCACCATTACTCGTTGAGCTCTCAAGTGTCGCAAGCGAGGCACAAATGCGCTTTGTGGCTTTTTGGCAATAACTACAATGTGCTGGAGGGCTCAAAAAAAACAAACTGCGAAAAAGAAAGAAAAAAACCTGGTCTACCAGAGAGACTATGATGATAAAGGATGTTGGGCACGCTTAGCACAAAAGGCGAGTTGATGAGAAAAAAAAATTACGCTGGTACGGCAATGACAATCATGTGGCGGTATGTGTTGGCGCACTGGCCAACGGCTGACCGGCTGAGGGGTGGATCTAAAAGTAGGCTCAACAAAGTTTACATTAAAGTGGCCACAATCAAATATCCTCTTGCGCATTAACGAAGTCCTTATTCGAGACCTGACTTCTCCTTATCGGGTGGTCTGGTCTGAAGCTCTGTCAAAGCCTTTGGCTCTATCGCAAGTCAATATGTAGTCAGGTCTTGCGAACAACCACAGCTGGCAAATGAGACGCTGTTTGATGGGTGTTCAGTCTTCGGTGTTTTGAATGAGAGTTCCCGGCATGATACACTTTTACCTATTTCGGCAGGTAATACAATTCACTTCCGAATGAAACTCAACCCCTTTTTTATTTGAATTCAGAGTAGTTGAAATTCACTTAGAAGTGAATCGCAAAAACCGCCCGATTAATTTGTTTCACAAATTGAATGAAATTAATGACCGTATTTTGTATGGCGACTTCTCCAAGTAATTGGCAACTTTGCTCCAATGTGTTGAACAATTAATGTGAACAAATAACAAAATGGTCGATAGCGGGAAACCGAAAATTCCGTTACTAGACTCAGTAGCCGACAGTCAGTAGCCAGTAGCCATACGTAATGCGAATTTTAGTATAAGGTTGCCCATTGACTATCAGTCGCCATACACAATAGCGCCATACATTTTTTTATAAATATGTTTGTAACTTAAAAATTTCAGTTTTTCTTAGATCTGAATCTTTGTGATAAGTTCTTTAAACCAAAAAACACTTGCTTAAATTCAAAGGCGGGGAGATAATAGCCTCCTTTTATTTAAGTAAAGAATTTGTAAGAAAGCTTCTATTGATAGGAGTAACATTTTGCATAGAATTTAATTTTTAATTTTATGCATTTGAAAACCCCGAACTCCTTTTAGAATCACCTCCCATCACAATTGCTATGCCCGTTCATTCGCGCCATTTGCGCCGTTTGTGTGAAGCAAAAATAGCTGCGGTGTGCCATGCCACAAACGCCTTTTACTGCCCCAACTAAGTCTCGTCATCCTGTGTGTGCCACAGAGCTACATTCGACATTTAGGAAACTCTTTTAGGTGTTTAAACTCAAGCCTAACGAGGCTTGGCATGGCTTTTTGCTTTGTGAAGTGTGTGTGATTTTTGCCACCTTATACAAGAGCCATCAGCGACAAAAACAATCAAAAGAGGTGGAATTTTCGCCAAGCGCTCCGAGCAATCAGGCCACCTCACTTCCAGGGTTTTTCATGATTTTCGGTGGACTTTGTTGTTAGCTAGTAGACTGGCATTACTTCACGTCTTCAGCTCAACTACCCGCCAGTAAAAGTGACTTGCCCTTCATTGATTGTGGGGAAAAATTCAAACCTTCCGGGTGCATGGACAGGCAATATGCACTTTGACCTCAAATATCCGCCTCATAGAATATTTGCAACTGCTGCTATGTATGTACGTATGTAGGTGTTAGCGATTGAATATTTTGAATATCTGTGAATGGAGACGCATGTGTTTGTGTATGGGGCTGCTAACCTCACTGCAATTTAGTTGGCTGCTACTGCTGATATTGCTTTGATGAAATACTTGCAACTATTCTCACTTTTTTCCTTTCATCATGGTCCACCACAACAGCAGCTGCAATAAAGTGTGGCATAAACGGACAGACACACAGCCAATGAATGAATGTAAGCCCGAACGAATAAGTGAATGAATGAATAGACAACTTAAATTGTTCGAATTCAATTGAGGGAATTGTAAGCTTCAATACTGTATATATGTATGTATGTATGTATGTATTCTGCGGCTGCTATGGCTATGAACTTTCGCATTCATACGATTTGCATTTCAGCTGGATGAAACCTGCGTGTGCGTGTGATTGCATTTGCCTTCGTAATTTAAGTAAGTTTTTGCTCCTTTTTTTGCATGATTGAGCAGCTCAAATTAAGCGCGAAAAAAACGTGGTGTTGAGAATAAAAAGAATTTTAGCTATCAATGGACGGGAGCTTTTTGAATTTTTTTGGATTTAACATCAAATCAGTAAAATTGTATATATACGAGATACAATATATGGGGCGTTTCATACAGAAATGGACGGGGTTCACACTTCATGTGTTTGATTTGTTTAAAATTTTTAGCATTGATGGATAAACATAAATAATAAATAAATATGAAATTTGAGCTTGATTAATACATTTTTAAAAACTTTTCAGCACAAAAATAAAAACAAATCGACTTAATAGTTTTCCAAATATCTCGAGAACGGGGCGAGGGAAAAATTTGAAAAAAATCACACATACACACGTCAAAATTCTCTATGAAAAGAAATATTTTTTAATTTTTTTTTTTGAAATGGCATATTTTCAAAAACTAATTTTTTTTTGTAAATAAATTTTGCACGTGCAATGGTTGCTCTGAGTATTACGCAATATATAAATATAGTATTACGGGGTGCACTCTACAGTAATTTGAGTTATGATTTTGTTTTTTACACCGAAGTTGAGTAAAATGAGTACATGACAAATTTTTAAAAAAATTTCTAGAATTTTTTTGAGTATGCAGTTCTGTAGCCCGTTAAAATTTGGTACTTGGCGTTATTTTTTTTTTTAGTTTTCTTAGAAAACTGTCTTACCCATTTTCTTCCATAAGAAAAAAAGTGCAAAATGCCCTCAGCATAAAAAATATTAAAAATTAACGCAAATTTTGTAGTAGGTTAAATCTTGCACTTTATTATACTCAAATTTATACATATTTTTTAAATGTACATTACGACTTTTTAAAGTTTCGAGATCGATATAACTCGGAAAGATGAAATCTTGCTGTCAAGTGTACGAAGTATAAAGTCGTCCATCAGCTTTTATGATAACACTTACTTACTATTTTTTGGGAAAAACGTTATAGCCCGTTCAAATCGCCGATGGGCCGGCGAGAGAATGATTTTTCACTATCTTTGTGGAGCTTGGAATGATTTAGAGGTATCAGCTGGTCTTCTTCGAGACTTGAAATCTGTACACGGGTAGGATGTCCACTTTTTATTTAAGAGGAAGAAAAATCTATATTTTTTCTTATTTTTCTTGTTTTTATGTTTAAGAAGAAAATTAAAGGCGAAATTCGCTTCGAAGCTTTTTCGGTTTCGTCCATGACATTTCCCATAAAAATCAAATTATTGGCGGTTATATGGCTTTATTCGAGACTTCGAGGGCTATCTGGGAAAAAAGGTAATTCGGAATTTTTCACAACTTTTTCGGTTTCCCTAAATATGAAAATATTTGGGTTTATTAAGGACTTCGAGGTTTTACCAATTATTTTGTTTAGTCTTTTTGGAACATTCCCGAACTTTTGGTGAATTCAGTGATTAATCATGATTTTGGGTACTATATTCGTGACTTCCCGAGGTGTGAAAAAAATATAATTTGCGATTTTTTGGTTTATACGAAGCTTTTTGAAGGTTTAACGTTTATTTTTTTCTTTTACGGGTTTCTCGACAACTTTCGGGATTTTTTTCTTTGGAATTTTTTTTTGAAGCTTATGGAATACCTCGAGACCTTTCGTGTTTTATTTGAGACTTTTCGGGATATATAAAAATGAAATTATTCATGAGTCTACATGGTTAGTCGAGCACTTTCGTGGTATTTTCGGATTTTTTTTTGCCTTTGCCGAATTTATCTATAATTTTCCGGAGCTTTCTGGATTCCTCAAACTATTCGCTTCTTACTCGAAACTTTTCGATAATTGTTGATTTTTCAGGCATATTCGAGACTGTTTGAGTTTTTTTTTTGTCGTGTTTCTTTATGCCTATTCAAAATTCTGGGGGTTTTGAACCTATTCAAAATTTTATGAGAAATTTAATGGGCTGAATTTTTCTTTGAAATTTTCGGCGTTAATTTTAACGTTGGTATTGCAAATAGAGGGACCTAAAATGTTCCGCCGTCCAATCTGCAAAAAGTTTACTATGAGAAGCCTTTACGTGACAGACTGTTTACCGCCCCTATATAAATCCGTTTTTGATGGGCTTCAAAATTTTTCAACAAGCTGAAAGCTGGAAGGGAGCATATTTTCTCGCCTAAAGCTGCGGGATGTGCATTCCTATCCTTCTGTACTGATAATTAAGTCACTTAAAAGGTTTAGTGTCGTAATCTCAGACAGGGACTAATGGCTCATATAATCGGAACCGGGTTCGGGAAACTCCAAAGGCTTTACAGATGGATTTATATCAAAGCGTGGTGCTGTGGCGGGAAAAAGCGTTGAACAAGACAAGGTAGTGTTTTCAATA
This sequence comes from Rhagoletis pomonella, assembly GCF_013731165.1. Taxonomy (NCBI): domain Eukaryota; kingdom Metazoa; phylum Arthropoda; class Insecta; order Diptera; family Tephritidae; genus Rhagoletis; species Rhagoletis pomonella. The sequence goes on from NW_023458556.1 coordinate 34,007,768, forward strand.
CTATCGGCCATGGAGTACATACATACAGTATTGGCCAATAAAATAGCAACCCCATTTCAAAGTGATATTGTTTATTTTTAGGATTTTTTAATTAAACTACTCCTTATTTTGTAACAAAATTCATATATACCTAAGTTTAAAACTTTTTAAAGGACAACAAAAAAATGCAACAAATTTCAAACATTTTTCTCAGAAGTGCTAGAATTTTTTGAGTACAAAGTTTTATAGCCAATGCAATTTTAATATAATAATTTGCAAGTTTCATGTAGCAGAAGGCTACCGTTAATTTTTTAGATTTTTTTTTCGACGAAGGTGTTGCGATTTTTTTTCCATATAAAGATAAATTGTGTTTATTCGTTACATGGAAGCAAATGCGACGAAAAAAATTATAAAAATCAAAGGTAATTTTTAGCCACTAGAACTTGCACATTATTATACTAAGATTGAATGGACTTTAAAACTATGTACTCATAAATTCTAGCGCTTCTGAGAAAAAGGTTTGAAATTTGGGTGAACATCTGTTGCATTTTTTTGTAGTCTTTGAAAAAGTTTTAAACTTGGGTTTATAAGAGTTTTGTTAGAGGATGAACTGCATAGTTTTGTTGAAACTTCTTAAAAATAAAATACTATGTCCTGTCATTGTAAAGAGTGTGTTTCTGCTTTCAGGTGGATAAAAAAAAAACTGTTTCACACTTTATTCTTAAATATCCGTCGTTTTCGAGTCAAAGGCTACAATACTGCTGTTAGTTCTCTGTCGCTCCTTGGAATATTTCACTTTGCCCAAAAGTGTGGACGATTTCTTATACTTGTCTCCTACAAAAAAAATGAAGTGGCTCCCAGGAGCAGGCTTGGCACATTTAGGTGGTAGATGAGGGGTAACACCAACAGCCAGTATGTAGTGGGAAGAAGAGCGTATTCAAATTTCTTGTACTCCGACTATCATTACTAATATATATGATGCTTTTAATGTATTTTGTACACTCCTTTTACCCTGAGAACTGATTTAGCCCTTGCGTAGCACCTGCAGGCTCTTTAACGGCTTTAAGAGCAAAAAATCTGCCCACCCCTCCTCTAGGGCTATGCAGCGCTCGCTAATGTCAAAAGTGTTCAAACATTAATTACAATTTTTTCATCAACGAATCATGCATTGTTCTTTTTTTCGTTTTGCTCGCTTACTTTTCAACATTAAATGTTTGCTCGCACATGCTCAAGCAACACTAATTGCAGAAGTTTTCTAACAGTTTTTGGTTTGTGTTGGTCTAACGTTTATGTACATATATATGTACATACTCTGGTATAAGTAAATAAAAAACTTTAATAAATAATTCGTAGTTGCTCATACGCCCTGTATAGCTCAAAATTAAAGAGTGAACGCAAACTAAAGATACCAAAAAAACGGAATGAAATGAAAGGCGTGGAATTGAAAGGCGAAAATGAAATTAAATTAAGCGCAAACAAAGGCATTTAAGAATGCCAAAGCGTACATAACCACAACGAAGAACCGACTTTTTCCGCTTTCCCGTTCCTCCCCGCTTCTATCACCATTTATATATGTACGATGTATATAAATGTCTTCCTTCTCGGATGCTGCCCGTTCCTCCCCGCTTCTATCACCATTTATATATGTACGATGTATATAAATGTCTTCCTTCTCGGATGCTGCTGGCATTCTAGCATTCAACACGCTTACGTTGATTCGTTCCATTCATTCGTTGCTTGCATTATAACTACGATTGCGGTGTTGTTGTTGTAAATTTGTCTGTTAACGAGTTGCAATGCAGAAATGGATGTGGAATGCGGATATAGGCGTGAGGTGGGAGGCTTCTTCATACAACTTGCAAGGATGAATACGCCGAAATAGAAGTTCTTAATTTTTATTTGTATTTACATACATACATATTTATACACTTTTAACGCAGCAAGCGAAATTAAATTCTCAAATACTCTAGCTTTCCACTCAAGCAAGCTTAATTCTGCGTTTGTGTGTGCGCGCACGCGTTCCAGCTTTCTCGACTTCGAAACTTTTTCCATTTTGCAAGCTCACTTTTTATTACCTTTATTTATTTTAATTTTTCGCCGCCAATTTTGTTTTCGAAATTGTTTTCATTATACTTTTCACTACATGTTTTTTTGTTTTTGTGCATTTCATTCCTCAGCACCGCCTTCGAATAAAGTGATTTCTTTCTGTTCCCTTTTTTTTGTGGTTTTGTTTGCCATTTCACCAAGCACTTCGTATTTTTGATTACGGCTCGTTTGCCAGCAACTTTACGTGCAACCGCAATGCTGCAATGCACAAGTGCACACAATGCAAAGTACAACAAAAACAGCTGCAAGAGTGACGAAAACAACAGCAAAATCATTGTAAAAAAAAAATGTAATACAAACTCACGAACACACGAGTAGAACAGGGGAAGAACGCGATGTGATGTTGGGATAACGGTACTGATTCGAATACTTTTTTGTGGAAATCCACGTCAGCTCTTGAGTTATAGGCGAGGAATTAGCACAAAGAAGTATTTGTATTGCCACTATGCATGCATATGGAGCATATATGTATGTATGTATGCAGTGTCAAGATAAGCAAAGAAATAAACTGTTATTTAAGGCAATAGTGAAAGCTGCGATGCTTAAATTAAGCCAATTGTGGTGAGTGTTGAAATATTTATAGAAAAAAATTAAAATAAATTAAAACGCTGAAAAGTATGTTAGTTGGGAGCTACATAAAATGTATACTTCTTTAAAATGGATAGTCGGTAGTAAGTAGAGTCCCTTTCGATACGGCAATGGATTTTCAAGATCAATCGGTCGTGGTTATCTTTTTTAGACCTATCAGGCAATACTAAGCCGTTTTCGTTACATCTTGGTTCAAATTTTGGCAGCGGGAAATGTAGATAACGAAGGTGTCCAATTGGCGCGAGAAGGATCCTTTATTGTTTTGGGGCACCATAACTATTTTCTTGTAAAAATAAGTGTTGTTCGAACGCCATAATTGCAGTGCATAAGTACCGTGGAGTGAAGTTGAGCCTTAGAAAAGCCAAATTTACGGCTACCCTTTTGTTATGAAGAATATTATTGAACTGAAACTTCTTTAGCGGGGCTTGGTTGGTTGGGAGTAAATTGGCAAATTCAAAGGAAATTGCACACGGAATTGGTGCAACGGAAATGATGCAACGGAAATGGTTGGAGCTGAAACAAGTGCTTCTCATGTGTATGCATATGGTATTAATTTAACAAAAATTTGCTAATAAAAGGTTAAGGAATAACACTTACAAAAGGGCCAATAGAAGAATGAAAGTAAAAGTGAGTACGTACATAGATAAAGAAAAGGATAAAGGCAAAGGTAAAAATCGAAACAAAAACAAAGATCTGTAAAGATAAAGGCAAAAATGAAGACCAAGGTAAATTTAAACACTTTGCGCTTATAGGTACAGGGGCAAAGGTGAACGGGAATATGTAGATGAAGAAAATGATAAACATAAAAGTAAAATCAAAAAGATGAGGATACCGATAAACGTAAAAATTAAGATAATGGAAGAAAGATTAAAATAAAGCTAATTAAAGAAAAAAGGATATAGAGAGAGATACACCCCCTTATTCTAGAACCCGAACGAAAAATCCCCATGCCGCAACCCTTGCGGAAACATGTGCAGCATTGCCTGCTGTCAGTTGTTTTTCGAAGATAGCTGAATGAAGGAAAACAAAGTGGAAAGGAATTAAAAAACACTCACCATGTGCCCTTTTATTGTAAAATTGGTTAATTTTACATATTTCGAGGAAAATTATGGATTCTTATGTATTTGCAATTACAGCAGCAGAGTAAGCGGGCGCTATGGCAATGGATTCACAAATTTATGCGGAGCTCTCGGGCATAGTAACCATGGGCGCATCTATGTCAGCTTCTGGTTGAATTATTGAACGAGAAGCCAGAACTTCTCCTATGCCTGAAGCTCTGGTTCTCAATCCAGTTAATGCAATTAACAGCTTCTTCCAAGTCATTGAAAACATGCACTTTGTTAGGTCCACCACCTCTTGCGCTTGCTTCTGCCTTCGGCCGCGCTTAAGGACTTTAACCCTTACTAAGTAGAATTCTCCTTTCTGTGTTGCGGGGAAGAGGGGCATGTCAAAGGTATACAACATTTCTTGTGCATATCACTCCGGCTACGCCGTCCATAGTATTTTTGCGCAGAACCCACGTCGAAATATGCAAAAAAGGGCATAGTGCAAACCGAGTTTATTAATAAGCCAGTGGTATGAAAGTTGAAACATTTATCTTAAATAAAATGTGAATCCTTTGATTACACGTGTATGTTAAAGTTTTTGGATTCGGGTTATGCGTTTGGACACAAGAACCGAAAATCGTTGTACATTAACTAAACCGGACCCAAGTTTCTCGATAAGGGGCAACAAATATTCTTTTTTGATCGCTTTTATAAGGAGTAGATAAAAATATACGTATATGTGAAAAGCAAATTTATCTGTTTAAATGAACACCACCAATATTTCTTGCAAACACACATCGATTTACATATTTTATTTCGCCTCCGGCTCAGAATTGTTTTCGTACAAAATTACGCAAAAAAGCTTACTCGTTCGTTTTTAGGCATGCCATTGTTACGAATTTCGATAGTTCGAAAATACTATTCGGATTTCAGCATACTATTTCTACGATTCGTAGCAAAATCCGAATACGAAAGAGTTGCAGAATAGGGGTGACAGAGACTCAATCTGGCAACTATTTTGGGATTTTAGAGATTTCCGAGATTCTCGAGACTTATCGATAAAGTAATCGATATTTTGATCGGTTTTGTTATCTATATTTTTATTGATTTTGTTATCGAAATTTGTATCGATATTGTTATCAATTTAGCTATCAATATTTGCGGAACTTATCGATATAATGATCGATATTTTTATCAATTCGTTATCGATTTTGTTATCGATATTTTTACCTATTTTTTTAGCGATATTTTTTATCGATTTCGTTATCGATATTTATCGATTTTGATATCGATCTTTTTATCGATTTGATATCGATTTTGTAGTCGATATTTTTAACTATTTTGTTAGCGGTTTTTTTCGATTTGCTATCGATATTTATCGATTTTGTTATCGATAATTAACGATTTTGTTTTCGATATTTATCGATTTTGTTATTGATACTTATCGGGTTTTTATCGATTTTTGTCGATTTTGTTATCGATATTTATCGACTTTGTTACTTATCGATATAATAATCGATAGGTTTATCGGTTATGTTATCGATATTTTTGCATCGATATTTTCGGAACTTATCGATATAATAATCGACATTTTAGCCTATTTTACCGATTTTGTAATCGATGTTGCTACTAATATCATTATCGATTTTGCTATCGAAATTTTTGTCGAATTTATCATAGATTTTGTTATCGATATTTTTATCGGTTTTGTGATCGATATTTTGTTGGATAGTACTATCGATTTTATTATCGATCGAGTATAAAGATAAAAATGATGATAAAGAAAAACAGAATAACATAAATGTAATTTGAACGAACAGGGGTAGAGGGATAGGGATATATTAAAACCGAAAAAAGACAAAAAAAATATAACCTAAGCAAAAGTAGATGTATGTATGTATGTATGTACATATGTATGTATATTGGCTATGAGACAAAATAGATATGTTACGTAAGTTTCACTTCTCCAGTGTGGCCCAGGCGCACTTACTTTTTTTTTGTTTTAATTATAGTAAACACATTAATAATAATGATAGCAGTTAGTGAATTCGATAAATTTTCTTGAGATCGAAAATTTAAACAGCCCCGTAATTTCAAGAACTTGTTATCCACAATAATTACCCTATAAAATTCCAAAAATATTTTTGTTAACACAATCTTCTCTATCGTACATTCGAAATAAAAATCTAACTGTAAGCCAGGAATAAGACAAAAAAATAAATACCGACTGCCACAAACGATGCTGTAAAATTGGTAAATTTGAATAAAATAAAAATTACATAAAAGGACAAGGAAAATTCTCTTAAGTTGTCCACATACATGTACACACTTTTACTATGAATTAAAAAATTGCAATTACTGCTTTTAAAACAAAAATCAGAAAAACCGAAACCTATTTACGTACATAACATCCCCTATGTCCGGGTGTTTAATTTTTTCCAATTTTTTTTTTTTCTAGTTACCATAAAATTTGTGTGTGTACTTTGTATATATGTATACTTTTTAATATTCATGTAGCCGACAGCAATTGCAATAGCAATAGCATAAAAAGTAAGGAGCACAACAATAAAAACCGCAACAACAATCGGAACGCCGGAACCCGCCGTTAAATGAAGGCAATTTTTGATGTTGGCTGGCGCACAGCACGTATACGCCGTGTTCTACCACGCACAACAAGGAAAGTTGGCATGTATGTAATAGAAAAGCGGGTGCCAGCAGCGGTAGAAAACATGAAAGCATGTGAAAGCATAAGCCGCTGAAGCACAAAAAATAAAATAAAAAATAAGGAGCAGTGTGGATGACGCCAGGAAAGAAGTGGGTGGAGTGCTTGTAGCGCATGACGCTTGGCAGTTTTAATTTTATGCGGTTAGTATGGCTCTTTAACACAGTTTATTCAGTTGGCTGCCTGCCGGGAAGCCCAATTTTCTTTCATACGCACACATGCTTATGTATTTGCATAGCAGCATGCTTTCATGGTAGGAAGGCAATACAAAAAATTGAAAAATATAAAAACCAAAATACGATATCGGCAGTGGAAAAAACGATAGTCAAAAAGCGACGAGAGCAACAACAACAACACTGTTTATTTGTACGTACATATTATTGAAGGCATCTTAAAAATACATTCTGATTAAGTACTGTCATGTCCTCGCATAGAGAAATAACTTTTTTTTTGCGACAGATATACTATATCCTTCCTGGAAAAAAAGAAATCTGAGGCCGACCCTTAAATGGCAAATAAAAGTCACTCCATTTAAATGCAGCAATTAAGTAATAAATATACGAGATTGCTATTAAGTAGGGTACGTTATTTAAATATGAGGTATACATATGTACGTATATTCCTATGTTGGAACCTGAAAACATGCTTTCGTCTTTCCTCTAGATCAAAACTAGAAACTGCACTACATACAAACTTGAAGGGAACGCCAGTAAGATTTTAACAAATTTGCATAGACGCAGCCAATTCTTGTAATACGAAGAAGTTTAGTTTAAATTATGAATACCCTGCAGGTAAAAGTCACACCACTCAGTAAAAATACTAGTTCATTAACTAGTATATGTTAAAGTGCTGGCCTACCAGTTCGACAACAATTTCGAAGAACTTAAACGTTCAGCGACATCTGCCTTTGAATCGCCAAAGCCAAAAATACAACGCAATTAATTCCTTTTCTTACAAATGTCGGCTGTGGCATAGCTTGAAGACTATCGCCTCTAGTTCTGAAAACGCAGGTTCAAGTCCGCTCAGTGCTTTTCTCTGTCGGCCAATGCGGCCAATACTTATGCTTTTCACGAGGGATGAATTGCCAGACTATCTCATCAATTGGTATGATGCTACTAGTATTTCTACTAATACATGCTGATGCATAGCCTGACAATTGACATCTCGTACGACATCGCCATGTTAAAAATACCAGTCGCTAATATTGAAAAAATGTTGGAACGTGAAATAGTTGGGCTGAAAAGCAAACTGGTAGAATTCTAGTGCACAACAAGTTGCTTTCCCTGCAGGGTACTTAAGCTTGCTCCTAAGTACATAAGTGGCGAAGTACGGACATTTTCTTGGGCACATGGGAACTTGCGCTTAAATGTAATTCAGTCATAAACGGCCACAGTTAATTCCTAGTTTATTACAAATGATTAGTTGAACTTGCCAAATGTTTTGGGTCCCAGGCGGCGTGTTTCTAGGTCTTAGAGAGAGAATTCTGATCGGCAACTACTTAAACACCCGGCTTGCAGAAAAGCTGGAAAACCCCTTACTTATACTGATACTGCAGTATTTTGTGTATTTACAGTACTAATGATCTAGCATTTTGTGTTGGAGAATGGAGAGGCAGAAGGGAATGTACTCCTACCATTCTGCAACATTTCAAACAACAGGAGCATACCGCAGTAAATGCTAATAGAGCTGATGGTAAAGGGGCAAATAAGGGGCTGACAATCGTAGGGGCAGTCGAAAGCACACGTCTCTCTCAATAATAAATACTTAAAAAAATACGCAGCATTTGAAATAAAAAATGAAAAGACTTATATAGCCTCTGAGCAAATTTCGCCAGGATAATTGAAAAATAGTCAGTGTTGATTGCCGGGAAATGCCAGGAGCGAAACAGTAGTTGACTAAATAAGAAAACACATAATTGTTTACACATAAAAAATAATTGTGATGCTGTATATGTATGTAGGTGGCTGTAAGTATGTACTTGTGTGACATGGCATACGTATGTAGTACAACTTTTGTGCTTCCATTTCAACAGCAAAACTAAAAATTCTAAATAAAAAAAAACTCGTAGAGCGCCGAAGGCAAAGTCAAACAAAGGAACGGCATTTTATTGTTTGTGCGAATGCTTTTATATTATTCTTTTCATTATGCATTTGTGTGTGCGAACTTGTTTAGTACGAAAAAGGACTCGGAGTGGTATACATTTTTTGTGCAACCGCCAGGCACTACTTTAACGTAATAGCTACTTGTTTTTGTAGTTCCTTAAAGGTATTCGAGTTTAAAATATGTACACTAGGGTGGACCAAAAATAAGAAAAGCAGGGACTGAACATAACAGTTATTGATGAAAACAGTCATTGAAAAATTCACTATGAAGGAAATGTTCTACAACTAAGTCGTACATACCACCCGATTAATTTTTTCACCGAGAATCTGATTTAAAAATATTTTTTTTTATAATTTTTATACAAAATTAAAACAGTTATTTCTGATTTTTATATTATAAATCTAAAATAACAATTATTTTTGATTTTTATGTTATATGACATAGACAGCAGTTATTGGAGACTTTTATTTATAAATTTAAAAAATAAAAGTCACTGACTGATTTTTATTGTTGACTTTTTTTTACAAAACTGTTATCTAAAACATATAATATACAAATCAAGAATAACTGTTATTTGTAGATTATTTAGATAAAAATAAAAAATAACTGTTATTTTGGCTTTGTAAAAGGAAAATCTGAAATAATTGTTATTTAAAGAGTAATTAAATAAAAATTAAAAAATAATTGTTAAAGAGCGATTTTTATAATAAAAGTTGTAACTGTTAAGGTCCCTGAAGACAAGTTTAAAATGTTAAGCCCTAACCCCCCAGAATTTTTTCTAAATGGAAAAAAATAATACCCGTAATTTTTTGGTTTTTACAATAATTTGATTTAGAACTGCCTCAAAGCCCATAAAGTTTATGTGACAGAAACAACACTTTTTCGTAGAAATGGTATAGAATTCTTGGAAATCAATATTTTTCATATTTCTGGTTCTCTTTGGCGGACTTGCAATGACAATGCTCAATTATTTATTTAACCACTGTTTAATAGTAACTATTTTTTAAAGATCCCGCAAAAATCCTAAAAAATGCAAGGGGGGGCCCATAAAAATCATTAGATTTAAAAAATGGTAAAATAAACAATTGGCTATTGTAATTGAAAGTCTTCTAAAGAGAAGCAGAAATAGTTTTCCGATAGAAAAATATTGATTTTCAAGAATATAAAATTTATGGAATACTTCATAGGCCCTGAGGCAGTCCTAAAAAAATATGCGTGTATTTTTTATATCGTTTAGAAAAACCCTAGGAGGTCAGAGATTAGCATTTTGAACTTGTTTTGGACCACCCTAATGTACACGCGTATACATATAACCGACTAAATTTTTTATAGCTGTCATTCCAGTCATCGAACAGGTCAAGCTCACATATACAAACCAATTAAGCGCTCACTTTCACACGATTCCAAATTTTTGATCTTTACTATTTTCTTTGATTTCACACACGTAGAAGAACGTAAAGAAAAAAGAATAATATGTCGCAAAAGTCCTTCAAATATTCTAGAGGCATCGATAGAAATATGCCGTAGCAATTGTATATAGGCAAACAACAAAGACACACTTGACATTGGCAGGCGTTTGACATTTTTATTAACTTCGACAGCTCGCAATTCATGTGCAGCTGCACAAAGAAGGGCTCACACATACACTCACACTACGAGCACAAAGGCATTTGATATTTTTTGTGACACAAAAAGTGTGTGTCCGTTAGTAGGCCAGCAAGTCAAACTGTACGATACTAAATAAGCTTTGATAATTTCTTTTGCTGTGAAAAAGTGTTGACCTACAAGCTTTCTAATAGTACTTGAAAAAAGAAAAACTGTGAATGAAAATGTGGTATTACTAAAGATAATAGGAGCCAAATGAGTGTGTGTATCAAAACCAAGGTTAAAACGATTTTCGGAAACCGGGAAAAAAGTTTTAGAATTTAACTTAAATGAGACCGCAAATTCGGGAAAAATGTATTTTGTAGCTTATCGAGCTTTTGTTATAAATATCTTTTGAAGGAATAAATAAGGTCAGCTTATCTAAAAATTCAACGGAGATTTCTCCTTTCATCACAGACTTTATAAAATCAATTAGCCCTATACTAACACCAAAATGAAATGGAAATTACGTTAGCGGAAATTATTTCATATTAAAAGACTTTATACGTACTTTGTATTATTTACTTATTTATTTAATCTAGAAATGCAAATTTTTTTACAGCCTAAAAAGAAAACTAACCAAAAAGTTGATACTTAGAAACCTATGAACTAAAATATTTAATAGCATTTTGAAACTGTTTTTCGTGGAAGAAAAATCCAGAACAGCAATACTTGGAAGCGAATTAAATTCTTCGTATAGAAGGAAAAATTGACTACGGACACTGCACAAAAAACATCTTAAATTTGCTAGATATACTTTACGATGCAGCAGTCAGAGGAAGCATTCATGCATTTCCCCCCTCGCAAATAAAAACTCTCTTGGCCAAAGCCGGTTGACCAGAAATTTTACATAGGGTAAAGTACAACACAATGATGCTCATCCCAAAGATCACTGCACAAATTAGAATTTATTCTCTCACGTCGAATCCAGCTTTTAACAGAAAAAGGAACAGTCCAGCGGCTTCGTCTTGGTCTGCAGGCTGTATCGGAGACACAGCCGCTAAATTTAAATGTAGAATACATGGTATGGTTATCCAAGTCAAAAACGAAAGCACACACCGAGAAAAAATATCGATAACAAAATCGATAAAAATATCGATAACAAAATCGCCGAAAATATTGATAACCAAATCGATTACATCTATAAAAAAATCGACAAAAACATCGATAACAAAATCGACGAAAATATCGATAAAAAAACGATCAAAATATCGATAACAAAATCGATTACAACATCTATAAAAAATCGATTACAAAATCGATAACAAAACGATTAAAATATCGATAACAAAATCGATAAAAAATATCGTTTTTTATATCGATAAGTTCCGATAATATCGATAGCAAAATCAATAAAAATATCGATAAAAAAATCAATAAAAAATACCGATTATTATATCGATAAGTCCCGAGAATTCCGAAAAATCTCTAAAATCCAGAAATAGTCCCCAGATTGGGTCTTTGTTTATATTCTTTTCTCTATAATTACCTTTATTTTAATCTTTCTTCCTCTATCTTCACCTTTACTTTTATCGGTATCCTCATCCTCATATTTTTCTTTATATTTATCTTTGTTTTTACTTTTATGTTTATCATATTCTTCATCTGCATATTCCCCTTCACCACTGCCTTTAATAAATACTGCGCCATCTGTCATTCAAAAGCCGAAATACCTACAGACATACATTTTTTGTCCATTCTCTCACTTCCAGCGCATGCACGTGTTTGCAAAATGATGAAGTGATTTTGTAGGGAAAATTATTTATGCCCATATATTTGAATCAAAAGAAGGTATCAACCAATACTTCCCATTTACCAAATGAAAGGAAAAAGAAAACAAAAAAGCAAAATCATTCGAGCGGTTTTCGAGTATTTTGGAAAAAAATTGCTAATTTTTTCAACAATTTTTTGCATTAAAATGCTCAATATAAGTTGAACTTATATAAAATTTATACACGATAATATTTCTATTGCTCTAAAGAAGCTGTATCCCGCAAATAAAAGTTATATCTGCAAATCATAAGTTGCTAGATCACTTTAAAGGATCAAAACTGACCCCGAATTAGGCCTATATTTACCGTTGTTTATACGACCGAATTGATTGATTGAGTCGAATTGATTACTTTCAAAAATGAATTTAGCGATAGGTCTGGAATTTTATATTTGAAACGCCACACTTTTCTTTTGAAATCGCTTTATTAGTTCTCGTGCAATAAGCGTTTTCGTTACAACTACAACATATGAGCGTAGCCTCCATATCGAAACGTAAGATGTATTATACGTCAAAACCGATCTACATCACGGATTTCGACATCATATCTACTCCAACGCTTACTTAAGTAAAAGCACTACGGCAAGGGCATTTGCCCAGTTCCATACTCATAAAAGACCTACTTAGCTCTGTATTAAGTGCAGCCCCTTTCGTTTTAGGGAATACTCCCGTTCAACATACATCTAGTTTTCCTTGAAGGCAGGCCATCACTTTAGCAAGTACATTCCACATGTCCTTACTTAAGGATTTGCTCGTCCACGCCACCATATATAAATATCCGTTACTACCGTAATATATCGAAATCTAAAAGTTTTATTTTTTTAATAAATAGGCCGAAACTTGCTCCTTCAAACTGTATTACGTGGAGTGCAATGAAATTAAGTAAACCTGTCTAACCGAGATATAAATTGACTTATCCAATGGGATGTAGTTGGCAGAATAAAGAGATTACTTGAGCGAGAAAGTCAAGTCATTATTATCCCAATTTTGAATATTTCACTTGCATGCGCATATACGCCCAAAAATAGCAAACTCACTGGCTGAAATTACGTGAATAACGTTCCCTTATTAACATATGTACATATGCGTGCTGATTATCCTTAAATTTTAATACGAAATGTCAAAGGAGCAAATTGTGAAAGCTGTGTGAAAAGTCAGTGAAGTGTGCAAATGCGCTTAAGATTACTTATGCATGTACGTACATATGTATATACAAAAGTATGTATATATGCATACACATCAAAAGACAGCTAAATATTCACACGCTCAAGTGCGCGTTTGTATGCAAAATATGTAAATGCCACCATAGCAGGTGTTACAGGGCGTATGAGTGATGCCAACGGCTACATATAAACTGGGTGACTGTGAAAGCGTATTATGAATACTAGGAGTGCCAATTGCTGTCGAAATTCGACCGTTTTTCTAGTTTTTTAAGATAATTCAATTAATTTTAAAAAATACTAAAATCCGATAACTCAATAAAATTCGATAACTGAACTAATTTCGATGAATTTCGATAAGTTTCGCTAGCTGGGCGTTTTAGGGGCTCGATAAATTTTGATGACTTAAAAATTGTTGTACCTCGATATAAATCGATAACTCGATAAACTTTGGATACGTCTCTATATTTCGATAACTCTGTTAGCTTTGATATCTCCATATTTTTCAAAAGCTATCGACAAATTTCTCTAACGCGTTGCACTCTTTTAACATGAATGGATAAGCAGTCACAACTCGATAAACTTATATATAATTGAAATTACGATTTTTTATACGTCGTTTTTATTGGTCGATAACTATCCATAAATTTCGACTAAATTTTCTGTGTAAATTGTTTATGACTGAATTTATTTCGATGCCTGTCGAAAAATTTCAACACATTTTCCTACCATTTCAGTTACTCTAATTCTTATGTATTTCTAATTGTTTTCATTTTCAACTTTATCTTCAATTTTGCCTTCATTTTTTGTCTCAATCGTTATCATTTATTTCTTCATCATCACATTTATCTTTATTATAAAGTTTAATTTCAAGAACGAAGTAAAGCAAATTCGAAAGCAATACAATTTTAGTAGGTTTGAACAACAACTGTACACAAATAGGGAAATTTTCAAACGACAATTTTGGCCAAACTTTTTTTTGAACAAATTTTTCAACCATAAAACCTCTTCTCATCTACAGAAAAATCCAATGGTGTTTTTGGTTTTGAAATCGGTTTGGTAGAATCGCCAAACGAAGGCGGACAAAATTTATGGTAGCGTATTAATATATAGATGAGAGTTGTATTGTACTAAAGTATGCATAAAAATCCGATTGTAATGCAAAACACCACATAAATATGCGAATTTGCTAAATTCAAAATTTTTTTACTGTCAAATAAAGCGAAAAGCAACGACGTGCCGACATACATAAATTTGCAAATGCGCTCAAATGAAAAGCCAATTTCACAGATAAATTTCTGTACATTAAAGCTTACCAAACTTGGCTATTATGCCATAAGTGAGAAAATAAAAAAAGTAAGACTTAATAAAGTATGTAGTGGTAAAAACTAGCACTTTCCACTACTTTATTTTAATCGCCTTTGTTAACTTTTCTTTTCGCAACATCGATTAATTTCGAGCAAGAAAACAAACGAAAAATAAGAAACCAGCACGTGCCATCTTCTATGTAATATATATTTTATACAACAACAACAACAACAACAGTGAGTACACTAAACAATGCACCTACAAAAACTTACGCAATACCAACTGAGCAGCTGCTGCTGCAGCTTAGCTTAACCAGCCAGCAGCACAAAATATTCTTTTGTTATTCCTGCATTCATTCATTTTACTTATTCGTTCATTTATTTAACTCTGCTTTCATAAAATATGCCTAGAATTATATTTGCTTGTATGAGTAGATCTTTATATTTCCGTCCCCCCCCTCCCTCTACTTTTCTTCTTCTCACAATATGTAAATATTCTTTACACATCCTTGAAACTCACGCCCACACAAAAATGTATATGTACGCGCATTAGAGTGGTCCAAAAATTTATGTGAAAAAGTAAAGTCGGAATTTGTATGCTCTCAGCCCCTAGAATTGTTCTATATCGCTCAAAGCGCTTAAAGTTTCTCATGTATTTTATATGGTGAAAAAAACACTTTTCGTAGAAATGGTATAGAATTCTTGAAAATCAATATTTTTCGTTCTGGTTCTCTTCAAGAGATTCCCAATAATAATACCCAATTATTTATTTAACAATTTTTTCATAGTAACTATATTTTTCATCTCCGCCAAAACCACCAGAAAATGTCAGAAAATACAATGGGGGACCAAGAAAAAATTCTTAGTATTAAAAATAGGTTAAATAAACAATTGGGTATTGTTATTGTAAGTCTCCTGAAGAGAACCAGAGTTTTCCGAACGAAAAATATTGATTTTCAAGAATACATACATGAAAAACTTTGAGCGCTTTGAGCGACGTCTAAACATTTTTTGATTTCAAAATAAATTTTTTTTTTTAGGTATAGAAAAATCCCAGGGCGTCAGAGCATTAAAATTCCGACTTTACTTGTTTTGAACCACCCTAATATGCATGCATGCATGGTTGTACTTGTATGTATGCGCGCGCGTTCGCCAATTGGACCGTTGAAAGCCGCACAAAGGCATAGCCATAAGCATACTTTGTAAACAACAAGTAAATAGAACAAGTGGAAGCGGCGGCTTATGACTTGCAACAAAGCAATCGTTTATACAAAACCAAATATAAACCAAATGTACTTATATACATACATATACTAAACAATCAAATGTATATTTCACATATATGGCGCAAATATATGTAAACACATGCTGTGGAATATTTCTTATAGTCTGTATGAAAACAAAACATCGTGCTGATTTCTTTATTTCGTTGCTATTGTAGGCATACTCTCTGCCCACTTTCAGCACTAAATTATTATTTCCTTTAATTCTTTGAGTGTACTTATGGTATTATTGTTCTTATGCTGGCGTTTCGCATAACTATGCATATGTTTCGTTATTTTTTATTTTGTCCTTACTATTTCTCTTTGCATTATTCTTATTTACATACATACGTACGAACATGTGTATGAATAATCACATTTATGTATTTCGTTGAATACGGGTATTTATTTGTAGTGTATTTGCATACATATTTGCAGGACTATTGAACGTATTTGCATATGTATGTGAAATCAAAGAAGTTCTTTGATTAGTCGGAACTATTTGCATAGGGCCAATTGTATTGGGAATATTTGGGAAGGATATTTTTTCGCAAAAGAAGTGGAGAAGAAGCTTAAGATGACATTGCGCAATATTTTTTACTTTTGTTCAAAAGTTACATCACGGCATACCAACAAATAAGTCTAACCAAACTGAGTTTATGGAAAAATCATATTTAATAGCTTTTTCCCATGGCCTCGCCCACGTGTTATATGGCTTAACGTTTTGCCAACAAATTTTACAGCTGCACCTTAATTGAATATCGGTAGCTTAGAGTGAAAAGCAGCTAAGTCCTTTTTTTTTAATTTTACAGGAGAGGAAAAAAAGAGCCATTTTCTTCAAATATTTCGTAAGACTTAGAACACAACAGTTTGCGTATGTACAGCAAAGCAAAACTCCATAAGAATCAGAAGGATTCGATCATAATTAAAAGATTTCGTATTTTTTTGCCTTATCAAATTTTCGGTGCCTGTTTTGGGCTTGGCAGATTTGCCTTTCATTAAATATTACGGGGAAAAAAATAAAGAAAAGCACCTTAATCCTTTTTGAAACGATGCATTTTTAGTTCCTTAAGCTACCTATAACAAAAATGAGTTTTCAAAAAAAGGACTTAGCAACTTGTCTCTCTAAACTAGCGATATACCGAATGCTATAGAATTATGCTGATCATTTTGATGCTTTTACTCAGCTCGAGCTGGTCTGGATATTTGACTTTCCTGGGAATTCTGGTATACAAATTATATTTCAGGACATGGTCAACATTTCTTTAAGTACTTTTGTTTAACACCGGTATTCTAATGTTTAATTTTGAACTACAAAACAAATATACTTTCGAAACGAACCTCTCAGAGGCCTGGTTGTTTGACAACCTTATTATAATACTTAATTTAACGTGTCAATTAAATTGCTTCTAAGTTTCTGAACAGGTGGCAATCTCATTTTTTGTGAACCTCTTCCGCTTGAAACCCATAACAAAATATATCGTTAAACTTGTTAACCTAATTGATTTTGATTTACAAAATAGGTGGCAACCCTCTCCAGAAATATTTTCGAAATGAAGCTGTCTTAAATCTCTCTTGTTTGACCCTTATATTGAGATATCTCATTTAAATTATTGATTTTGATTTTTTAAATAAGGGGCAACGCACGACTGAAACTTTTTCGAAATAAAGCTTTCTTAAACCTCTCTTATCTGATATCAATTTAAAAATAGTTCATTAAATTGATTTCAACTTGTTGAACAGGTGGCAATGCTCTCACAAAATATTTTTGAAATAAAACGTTGAATTACTTTTATTTGAATCGCATTGCTGTATCATTTTATTTTATTTATTGATTAGTTGATTCAAACTTTTGAAACAGGTGGCAACTCTGCTTAACAATTATCCTCTATCTTAATCAAGGTTATGTTTTTTCTGTATGTCGAGCGTCTTAGCGCGAAAGTGCAACAAACCTACTCACACACCCACAAACAAACCTGAATATAAATAGTATTAAATAGTAGGATTAGAAGCGCCCAAAGATCTCAACTATGAGCACTTGAGGCACGTCTACGACCACAGCCTCTGTAACGATGTACAAATTGTGCTTCGCGTTTTCAATGCCAGCGTGGATAAGGATAGAATTTTGGGTTCCAACGTCGTCTGACAACAGAGGGAGGAGGATCGACTTCGCCAGCACGAAACATCGAAGTCTGCAGCACCAGGCTCCAGAGTAAAAAGATTCATCAAGAAACCAAATTGATTATGCTAGGATAGGTGGATGTCAAGTTTCCAGATTTTAGACAAATTACTAGGAATGTTTCAAGACCAGGAAACATTTCGGTGGGTGAGCTGTGGGTGGAAAACCAGGCGGCCTTGTGAACCTTATCCAGAATTCGCTAAAATTGTAAAGTAAACATTTCTCCCCTATTTGGAATTGTAATGAAACTATTAGAGAAGAAGAACCCGGGCCTCAAGTTCTACGCTGTTCTAAATGGGTAATGGATTTTCTAGTAAGCCTTTTCAGGGCAAAAATACGCTTAGAGCCTGTGCGTTGCCCTTAGAAATGGTGTCCGCATGAGGACAGAAAACTTCCCTTTTGGATTGTATGTATTTCGGCTGTCACGTTTTTGTAGCCAAAATATTTCACGAAACCTTCGATTACTATCAAAAATTCAGAATATGGAAAAAATATTCTTTTAAAAGCCCTTGCTGATGCTGTATATAAAAAAACAATTCCACTTTTTTTAAATTTTGGTTTGACAAATGGCCAAACTTCTTGCTTTTCATGGGGTCGTTAGTGTTTTTTTTTATTTTTTTTTTTAATTCAGTATCTATACTATGAAAGATGGGAAGCCCATTAGTTCCTCAAGATCCGAAGAATTTATAATTTATATTGGTTTAAGTCACCAATAGTCTCGACACCAAAATGTCTTTTTCCTCTTCATATTTCTTGTTTGTACAAGCTCTTTCGAGTCTCTAGATTCGCATAGAACAAAGCTGAAATTCTTTCTATACATCTAAACACACTCGGTGGATCAAAATATATACACTTGTACATATGTATGTATGTATGTATAGTATACCTTAAAATGCAAGTTAATTTTGTATAATAAAATTCAAAAAGTTCAAGGCTAGGTTACAGAAATGTCAATCTTTCAGAGCATGACAACTGTAAACCAATTAATTAATACGTGCAAAACAACACTGACATCTTTCGCCAAACAATGCACGTAATAATAATCAAAACAAATACCAAAATTGACAAATAGTCCTTAGAAAATTTTACAAACTAATTACAAAAATGTCACTTTGATGTTTATCGAGATATATTGTGTAATCTCCGCATCAAATTGTTGCAATGTTTTCTGCAGCCTTCAGTCTTGAACTAAATATGTAAGTACATATGTATGTACTGCCTCTCTTGGATAGAACTATATAAATGTTGCATACAGGTTGTTTTTGTTATTATTTTAGCTGTGAAATTTAAAATTTATAAAACTAGGTATTTATTGTCTACTTCGCTGACAGAACCGGCAAGGTAAGTGTGTGTCATTTTCCTCGATCTACATAGGTACTAGTTCAGATGTTTCAATGGTCGAATGGGAATACAAATTATGCAAAGTAATAGTGAGTGCAAACGGTGTCAGAAAATGGCTTATTTAAGCTCTTAGGGTAACATAGAAACTATCGAGAATAACAATGAAGTCTGTGTCTACATTTATATTCATTTCTCTTTAAATAAATAATTTATTCAAAACCGAATACATATCCGCCGCAGCCAATCTACTTTACTATACCTGCAATTATTTTCTCCAACCCACAACAAATATGCGCAGTAAAAGCAAATTGACTGGCATCATACAAGAGCTGCGAACAATGCGTAGCACCGGCAGTCTTCTTAGAAAATTAAAGGGAACTATGTATGGAAAAATACCACAATAGAAGAATAAATTACAACAAAAATCCAACATTTAAATTGCGACTTTACGACCACAAAGCAGGCAAAACTGATGCAGTACCCCCCAGTGTAATTTGCTCTTGTCTTTAGTATGCAAGTGAGCTAGCGCGTAAGGCGGTAATGATTATGCGATGGGCGCTGAATGGAGCAAGGAAAGGTAGAACGGAGAAAAAATTAAAATATTAGTACACATTTTCGCTCCAACACCAAGAAAACTCATCAAGTCATTTGTGCCCCGCCTTTCTTTTTCCGCTTTGCTCTAACAGGATAACAGAGATAAAGACAGAAAAATAAAATCATAATAAAAATAATAATAGAAAGGATAGCAACAAAATTGGCGGCAACAATAGCGCGTCAGCGTAAAAGCCTCGATTAGAGCTTTGCTTTCGCTAAACAATGGCTGGGAGGAAGGCGGTGAAATGCGTTTATTGAGCAACAGAGCTTGATGCCCACAGGTAGAGGTAAATAAAATTGAATTAAATTAAATTTTCAAAAATGATAAAACAAAAAAATTTTGTTTGCAGACAGTTGGGGTTTAAAGTGGCTAATTTATCATCAAAGTTGTCGTAACAGCAGTGTTTTCTTTTTCGAAGGCTGTGCGCTACTTCAACTAAACCCTGCATTGTGCTCATCACTACACCCACTGTTCCCCCACCCTCCTTTAGTAACTATTCAAATTTCTTTCGAAGTATAATATTTAGCAATGGCCGAAAATTACCATTACAAACCCATAGTTTTATTTTTAGGTAAAAGCATTTATCGATAATACTTTAGTTACACAAAAAAAAACCCCGAAACAAGTAAACTTAATTTTGGGTCGTGGATTGCAGATCCGTACACCATTTTGCTACATCAGATAATTTTTCCAGATATTTTCATTTTAAATTTGCGTTTCGAATGAAAACGAGTAATTTTTAAGCAAAAAAAAAGTTTGAGAGTACATTTAGTTTCTTCATGATGCAATGACATTCTCTGAAGTACCACCTTTGTATGAGTATGGCCATGTACGATATGGCGTAAGAGTAACGTTATTTCCTGCCCATATTTCATACAAAAAATTATTTCATAATTTCATTTCGGCGGCTTTTTTGTGTCATTTCAAAAATTGAGACTCGCCTTACAATGTAAATTGTAACCGATAAAATGAATACTGCATTTGTATGACCGTTTTAAATCCTATATGATCAAAAAAAATAATTAAATCTGAAAATAACGATTATTGGTCTCCAGTAAAAATAAAAATTCTAAAAAAGCGATTATATTTTTATCAAAAAGTAAAAATAATGAAAGAATGGTTAAATTTGAAAGGAAAAATATAAGTCAAATTTTAGCGGTTAAATATGACTTTTTTTTATAAAGATCAGAACAGTTCGGGCGAGATAAACAGGACTTTGGTCACACATGGGTAGGTCACCCAGGGGAATCCTGTAGTAGATTTACACCTGTATTGTACGGCTCATAATCAGCTTCGCATCTGTGCAGTGGTGGAGTAGAATTTCATTCAATAAGCTGGGAAATCTGCTTTTTAAACTTCAAATAATGAAGGCAGCTACTCCACAACTTTAGTTACAGGAAAACTTTTTATTTATTATTTTTTCTAAATTCGATACTGAACTATATTTATGTGTATACTACAAAGAACATCGCCAAAATCTTACCTAAGCAACTTAAGGACCTAGTTTTTCCTTAAATCATTTTTAGACCATTTTAAACTTCTCTGACCAATTACCTACCCCCTATTATTCGCTTGCATAAAAAGATGATACTATAAAATAAAACTAAAATGTGTGAAATGCATATATGCAAATGTATGTATACTTCAGTCTTTTCATTTTTCCCAAAAAGGATTCATTAGCACTCATTGTTACGTGACTGCTTTTATCAAACTTATATCGCCGCATACAACCGCCTACAACCGCTTGTCTACAATTGCTATTGCTGCTGTGTACTAAATATTTACATGTACATATATACAGTGGCGGTCAAAAATGGATGAATGGTGTTTCGTATTTAATATTTACAATGTTTTTCAAGCTAATTTTTTTAAATTTTTTTTTTTTTGTAAAAATATGGTTCATGCCTTAGCAAAAACTATATAAATCACACTTTCCAACTTTATAGAGAACTTAGAAAAATTCCACAAATTTTTATCTAAATTTCGAGCTTTTTAAACAGAATTTTTAGAACTTTTTTTAGTATGCAATTAACAGGCTTATAAAATTCTAGTAAAATATATGCAAGTTGTGAGCGGCTAAATTATCGCATTGATTTTTAATATATATATTTTTTTTTTTGTTGACAGCGTTTTGCACTTTTTTTCCATATAAACGCAAATTTTTTGTGGAAAAAGAAAAAAAGTCAACGCCAGTTTTCCTAAATTTCGCTATTTATATGAAAAAACAACCGCAAAAGCCGTCAGCAAAAAAAAAAATATTATAAACCAAACACCATTAATTTTTGACCGCCACTGTATATACAAATGTGATTATACGAGTAGACACATACATAAGCTGCTACGCAAATTTGTACATATGGATGTACCTATAATCATTCCCTGCTGGAAAATCTTTCACTTCGTTTCATTTGGATTGAATTCCTTTATGAATATAAGGCTTAAGCAGATTCCATTGTTTCATTGCATTCCAGTTCATTTTATATGTTTCGGAATAATTAATTACGATTTATTCAATATTTTCGTTTCAATTTTTTATTTTATTCTACTTCATCAAAGTCGTTTCTCAGATTTAAGTTAACTTGATTAAGTTTTGAAGGCCGCTGTGAGTGAGTTCGATGCCTGGTTCGAGTAACATCGGAATTAGAAAAAGTTTTTTCAAATAGTGGTCGCCCCTCGGCAAGCAAGGGCAATTTCCCGACTGTATTTCTACCACGAAAAAGATTCTCATAATATCCATTTGGCGTTCCCAGGCGAGGCAAAACTATTGGTTGCTCCATATTTCAAGACGCACACCGTAAACTCGAGGAACAGCTCGGCCAAACACTTATCAAAAGTGTAAGTGACAAAATATTATTATTACTTATTATTATTATTATATTAAACTTAGCAATTCATCATTCTTGTAAAATGAAAACGTATGCAGAAACAAGTCTCTTACCCCAAAACTTCTAAAAAGATAACAGTTTTGCGTGCAGTAATCTTCCCTAATGGGTGCGTACATACACAGAATACGAAATTGTACGTGTTGTTTTCATATTTTCCTAACTAACTTGTATGTTAGTAACATTTGTTTATTTGTGATAGTGTTTTTCGTTTTGCATACATTTTATTTGTAATTGGTTGTTTGTCCTCACACATTTTCTATAGCGCACTATGAATTTGACAAACAAACTAACACAACGCATAGAATTTTAATCAGCCTACGCCTGCGTCTATATTTTGTTTTGGTTGCAAATGAATGAATTTCAAAATGCCTGAGGCGGTCGTGTTGGCTGTTTTATGTTTTATAGCATGTGCGGCTTTTTGGTTTACATTGTTGTAATGAAATACATACATATAACTTTTGGTAGTTTTACTCCTTTTTAATAAAATAAGGAAATCATGAAAATTGTACAATAATAATACTAATGATTATATTGTATGTGCATAGATACACGAGTGGCAAGAGTGCGCATATACTTTTGTAAGTACATATATTTTAGGGTGGTCCTTAAAATATCAAAATGATTGGCAGTTTTTTATTTTGTTCTACATGCAAAATAAAGACATCTAAGAAAATTTGCAAATTTTTTAAACCATTTTAGGATCTCTACCAGGTTTAGAAAAATTTTAAGGTTTTTAAATCACAAGGATTCCACAAAATTTTTACTTTCACCAGCTATAACTCCTCGATTTTATGAATAAATTTCAATAATATGTCAAATTTATCATATTTCAAGTAATATTTTTTTCGAAATTCGCAATTTTTTTTATTTAAAATCCCCGAAAATTTGTTGAAAGGACCGCAATTTCCGTGAATGTCTAAATTATTTATTAAAAAACAACTCATTGACTTAAAATTTGAACAAAAGCTTGTGCATCTAGACATCGACGGTTTAAGGAGAGCATTTCTTTCATTTATTTTTCGCTTATCTTTATTTCGAAAACCAGAGCGCGCAGTGTACCATAACAATTCAAATTAAATTAGCCATAAAATGAACTTTTATCAACATTTCGCATAGCCAAATAGCAAGTATACATGTATGTAGGTTGAAAAGAATAGAACTGTGAAGTGTCTTAGCACAAATTCCTTATACATACTACAATAATGTGCAACGGAGCGTATGAGCAATGCTAAAGAAAGAATGAGGAAAACAAGCGATTTGTGTATACGCGTGCAAAAAGAATGCAATTTAAGAAGTTAAATGAAATAGTAAACAAGAACAGAAATCCTTATAGTAAAAAGAACACTATTCAACACGTACGAAACACTGCAATATATGCAACTGGCAAGCAGAGAGGAACGAGAAGGAAAACAAGAATTGACAAGCGACTGACAACGACCGACGCACAGTGGTTCAAGACTGGCATTTAGTTTATATAATTCAATGGAGCCTTCATTTTTCACAAAATTTAATTCTTTTCTACCTTCCTTTTATTAGCTCGGGAAGTAACTATGAAATATTGATGCGCCTAAATGATGCAGCGATTTCTATTTTCAAGTTACATATCTGACGACAGTACGAATGGCAATTATAATAGGGAGGTTTTAGTTTTTTAAACTGTAATTTTTTTTTAATGAAAACTAGCAAGTGACCAGTTGTGCCGAATTTCTTAATTTTGATTTGTTTATATTAAATTTTTTAGTGCAAAGTGACAAAAAGCAGCAACTTTGAAGAAACTCGATTCTTCGATTGTAGGGTTCCCTGAAAATGAAAAAAAATTAAATTTATAAAAACAAATTTAAATTTATAAAAATTAAAATTTTTTCCGATTTAGTATGTAGATGTTACTGCAATGTTAGCGAGAAAAATAATTAAAAACCAATGTAATAAATATACTAAAATTGAATGATCTATAAAACTGCATGCCGAAAATTTGTAAAAAAAAAAATCAAAATTTTTACTTTAATTTTGGTGAAAATTTTTTTACAACACTTAAAATTTTTAATGTGATTTTTTTTTGTTTTG
>NW_023458556.1:34032619-34040267 GCF_013731165.1 Rhagoletis pomonella
TTTTTTTACAACACTTAAAATTTTTAATGTGATTTTTTTTTGTTTTGGGTTAATCCTACACTAATTTCAAACTATTTTTTATTATGTAACATTTAGGAACTGGAACAAGAGAATCGATTTTCTTCAAACTTGCTTCGTTTTATGCACTTTGCACTAAAAAATATAATAGATATAGACAAATAAAAATTCAAATATCGGACTCCAATGGTGCCCTGCTAGTTTTATAAGCTTTTTTCAATAAAAAAAAAAATAATAATTAAAAAAACAATAATAGTAAAATTGGTTGAAAAATTAAGGCTCCATTTAATTATGAACACTAAATGCCAGTTTTGAACCACTGTGCGACGGTACTTGCAGCGACTTTTGAGGATTCAGTTAATTGGCCAGTTATATGCTGAACTTCGTGGCTGAGCAGCGGCAATCACTACACATACACACACACATGTATTGCATGCAGAAGTACAAGCATATATGGATTCAAAGCGAAAATATGACAAGCATAGCATTTAAGTGCATTTGCAGTACTACAAGCATACAGCCACATACAGTGTCTCAATCAAGTGATCACGTACTGTTTGTTTTTAGATATTCACAATGTTTTTCAAGTAAAATTTTTTTGTTATTTTTCTGCAAAAATATTCCCAAAGCTTCGACCAAAGCTGCAAACTTTATACAAAATTTAGAAATACTCAACACTTTTTCACCAAAATTTCTAACTTTTTAAATAGAATCTTTAAAATATATTTTTCATTTCATTTAAATGTAATGAAGTGAAAGCATGAATTTCTTATGAAATAAAATGCGAAACCTCATTCACAAAAAAGTTTTAAAAATCGCAAGTTTTTTATAAATTGCACTTGCAAAATAAAAAAAAAACACAAAAGCCGTCAACAAAAAAAATAGATAAAATCAGCGCGATTTTTTAGCCGATTAGCGATTTCTAGGTTTGATGAAAATTTGTTTAATTTTCCTAAATTATGTTTGAAATTTTAAACTTTGATTTGTAAGGTTTTGGTTAAAACTTGGACAATATTTTTATAGAAAAAAAGTAAAATGAGTTCAAAACTTAACACGCGTTCACTTGTTTGGGTCACTGTACATTTGTCACTATACCTTCCGCTTTGACCAGCCAAGCCAACGGACGACAAGGAATATAGCTGCTGGGTCGAATTATGTGTTAGCCTACAGGTTAAACAAGCAATGGAGAAAATGGAAATCACTTTGGATGTCGAACGTTTGTCAAAAATGTCATTTGTACTGATTTGTGTCCACTGAGCCTGAACCCTACTAGCAGGCATGGGCATGTATGTATGTTGGAGTGACACTGTCTTGTTCACTTTGCACAGTTATTGCTCTTTCATTGATTAAATACCCAAAGAGAGGAGCGCGTATGCGTTTTGACTGATAAAGGAACTGGTAAATGTAAACATACATACATAAGAAGTGAGACAGTCAATCGATATATGTACAGCTCATATTAGGTATCGCTGATAAAATATCGGGTACCCATTAGTATCGGGCTAAAAGGACCGATACCTAATTCAAAAAACCAAATCTGAATATTGGTCTCATTTTTAAATAAAGAATGAACACTCTGCACTTTAATAAGTATTTGCTTATGTAGAAGTAAGTGTGTTAATTGATATCACCGAAGGCGCGGGTTGAAAAGTCCCGCCATATGGCAACCTAAGATAGTACACATTTTTGCCCTTTAATCCCAAAAATATATCCATATTGCTTTGCATATAAATTCCAAAGTGTAGACGTGTAGGCTGCTAGTAGATAGCGCTGAATTCAAAATAAAAAATATATTTGACATAAAATTCATGTTTTATTTGGGTTAAATAGTTTAAAAAGTTTCAATAGAAATTTTAGCAACGGCTGATAAAAAAGGAGGAAGTATTTTTACATTTCGGGATTTGGAAAACTGACCTTAAGCATTTCATATATTACTACAAAAAGTTTTTTACAAATCGTCTTGCCCAATTCGCAGAATTTTTTAATTTTGACGTTTTCATTTTATTTTTTATCATTTTCTCATACAAATGTCACGCCACGCCAGATTGGAAATGCCCATATGTACTTTTCTTTAAGCACATCAAAACGAATTTAATATCATTCACTTTAGATCTGGTCGATGACTGCACTAGAGTACTCCAGACTCAAGGTCTAAAATTGGACATAGCAGAAGTTGGATGGTATCTTCCACCAAACAACTTCTGCAAGTCGTTCTATATTGTAATGGCCAAAAACACACAGATGAAATATCTCAGCCACCTCGTTGAATGAATTACGAGACGAGCAGTGCGTTCACGACTGTTATAATCCGAAATATGCAGTATATGCTACTCTTCTAGTTAATGATTGTTGCATAATAAAAAGTAATTGAACACAATTATAGGAGTCCCCAAAACTAAAAAAATTCCAAAAAAAATGAAATGTAGTGGAAAAAAATTTACCAGAAAGGTATGCAACTTTAGAGCCCATGAAATTAGTACAAAAATTCAAGCATCAAGCGGCTAAGAATTCGGGTTTATATTATTATTTTTTGTGCAGAAGATGCTAGGAACTGTTTTCAATCATTTAAAATTTTTTTTACGCAATTTTTTCACGTTTTGTGGGAACCTTATAATTGTGTTCAACTACTTTTAATTATGCAACATTCATTAACAGGAACAGGAGAATCGATTTTCTTGAAAAATTTCTAAGCCCTGTGCGCTTTGCACAAACAAATTTTATATAAAAAATAAAAATTCAAAAATTTCTTCTAAAACTCACAAACTTTCATCTAAAAACATTTATCCAATCGGTTGAAAAATTCATGCTCCGGACTATTTTGAACAGTAAATTCCAATTGACTCTCTGAAGGAGCCGTAAATTCCGCCTAAAAGACACTAGAGTAATCAAGCAAGCGAATAATGAAAGACACATCTCACTGTTCCGAGGACCAATTAATGGCCACGTTATTTATTTTTTTTATAAAAAATTGTATCTATGAAGTGCATAATTAAAGCTTATTTAAACGAAAAAATCGCCAAACAGAAATAAGTAAACCAAAGTTCACTTGGCGTCAAATCATTTGTGTTTTAGTTTGAAACAAACACTATATGGTTCATTATTTTCAATGAAGTGCTAACTTTTTTCATTGAGATTATCACACCAAACTGCCAACCCGTAGAGAAAGATAGTTCTTAACACCACTGTATGAATGCAAGAAATTAGCTTTCGTTTCAGCCTCCAATGTTTGCAGACCATCCTAGTACAGTATTATACATCCATTGTAGCTTTGCCAACCCCTTCGTCAATTTTCGATGCCCAATTTAGTTTCCTATCCAGTATCAGTTGTATGTTTGTAAGTTCAGTGCTTTCCAATATCCTCGCTAGTAATTCTGGCTACCTGCAACCATTTCGATGAGTCTTATTGCGCTTCTACAAACATATGTAGGTGCATATGTATTAGGTAGATACATTGGGAGGTCCAAGCAAAAGTGTCACTCCACACACCTCAACGCACATCGCCTGCCCCAAATCCAATCATGCTTCGTTGACTTTTCATCGACAATTTTCTCTGTTCACATCACATCACATCTCGCTACAACAAGCAACCTACTTAAGGCATTTGCCCATCATTCCCATTAATTCTTGCCATAGCAATGCTGTGTGCACTGCCGCTTAATGCGATTTAAGTTGGCCATAATTTTGCGGCCATTTGAATTTGACCTCTTTGCTGTTGCTTTTGCTTCGAAATTATTACAAGTTCAGATACTTTCGTGATGTTGCTTTTATTATTGTTGTTGCCCTCAATGTTGTTTTTTTGCGTGCTTTCACTGTCGATTGCTCATTTGCGTAGTTGTATAAATAAAAAAAATAAGCTTTTTCGTTTTCTTTTCATTTAAATTTGGTTTTTTTTTTTTGTTCAGGGGGAATTTAAACCTCGAAAGCGAAAAACAAAAGTCAGTCTTCCTCCACCTCGGGCCACGTTCCAGCGACCACTGCCGTCGCCACCATTCACCCTCTCTCTCTCACTCTCTCTCTCTCTGTCTGTAGCAAGCAAGCCAAGCCACATCCTAGTTGGACAATGGGTAAATGCAGACCATTGTTTATTGCTCGACTATTCGCTGTTTGTGATGTTTTTGTTGTTGCTGCTTGTGGCATACGATATGGGCTGATGTTTATGACGACATTGGTAATGATAATGAGGCTGAGAATCGCAGGAAAAAGAACACAATAATGTAGCCAGAAGCGCTGAAAAAAAAAATTAAAAAAAAATGAACGAAACGCTAGGCTATGCTGCACTTGATGCCACTCAGCTTGTTGTTATTGTATTGTATGTATCGAGTTGTGGATATATTGTTCTTTTTTAATTTATTTCTTTTTTTCATAACCATACATTTGCGTTCAGTCATGGCTTCGTCCTTTCATTGTTCTATCGTGGTTTTGGAATTATTGGACAGTAACATTTTTCTTTTTTCGTTGTTGTTGTTGTTTGTTTATTTTTATAGCCTCTTTAGTGGCCTGCATTGTTGCATTGTTTGCTGTGTTTTTGTTTACTATTGACATCGTTACACTTGACGCTGCTACTGCGACTGCGGCTGCGACTGTCGGTGACCTTTTCCAGGCCACTTCACACCTCACCACTGCAGCACTAAAACTGCAACCATTCATATTGTGCCTGCTGCACGTGCCGTAACTGTCGAACTATTTTTCGTTGCCTTCTATTTTTCCTGGTCTATGGAAGGTCATCGCTTTTTAATTGCTCAACTGCGTAGCCATCATTAGCAGTCAGTATGCATTATACGCGCGCCTATTCTAAATAATCATTTATTTTCTTTTCTTGCCTCAAAACAAAAAAATATCATAAAATAATCGCTTTGTAATGTGTTTTAAAAACTCTAACTAGAGATTGCCTTATGGGATGCAGTGAGTCTTGAGCAAGAAAAATGTAAGTTGGTTTTCCCTTACTACAAACAAAGAAAAGCCTGAATTGAATGGTGTTTTTAGGATTAATACTTTACTCTATGATCGCAAGCAAAGAGATAAAATTTCTGCCCACAACTTCTGGCAATAATACCACTCTGCCAGAAGCTACTTCAACTATGGATTCAAGGCAAGAACTGGGCAATGAATCAACCACACCTGCCAAACCATTCTTTCTTGGCACTCCAGGCATAGCTAAGCGAGCCATGCAACCGATAAGAACCGTGCCACAGAAAAAGCTTCCTTCAACTAGCAAATCAGTAAGAACCGTTTTAACAGACGACTCTAACCATACAGACGGTTGAAAATGAAAAATCACATTTGCCACCACACTAACTTATGAACTGTCTATTGTGGCCAACATGTTAATCATTCGATCACTTTCTGCATTAATTCAAATGCTGGCTCACGCATCCGGACTAATTATAACTATCTATGTCGTCATTAACTTTCTTCCACATTCCATGTGGCCCCGACTTCGTCCAGAATATGGAAGAATACAGCCAGAGGAATAAACCCTAATAAATCACATTTACGAAAATTGTTAGCCTTGCATCTTGCATCTATTTATTGAAGGTTGTTGGTCCAAGACAAGCAGCAAATTTGGCCTGGTTTTCTTTACTGCTGCAGTGCCTATGTAAGTAGTAGTGTAATTGTTATAAGCGATTTCACAACAAATATTCAGAACCGTTGGACACCTGATGGGTCAATCAGATATCGGAAATTAACTGGGCAGTCTCGAACAAGCCGTCCACTTCAGAACACACAAGCTATAGGAAACAGTCTTAAGAAGGATTGAGTGCGTAAGTAAGTTCCTTGCTCTTTCACGTTAAAACAGGTACACGGAGTTCAATGAAATTTAGCATACAGGTTATAACCCGGATTAACATATAGGATAATTTTCAAGAGAGTTGCCACCTGTTTCAAAAGTTTAATTAAATGAATTGAAAAAGTATATAAAATAATAGCAAATACTCGACGAGCTTCACCTTAAATGTATTTTTGTGTTGTAACTCTCTCCCAAAACTCTTATGGTCTCATTGCAAAAATTTAGTCGATTTAAAGAAATTTATGAAGTGAGATTTTCAATAAAATTTTAGATTAGATTTATGAAGCATTCTTTATTTTTTATGAATGTGGGTATTATTTAGTTCATATATTTTCCAATACTTTAATACACTTTTTCCTTGAAACTTAAATTATAATCTTATAACTCGAGTCTACATATCGCGCACTTTCTTCAAAAGTGTATTAATGGAGTATTTACCTTATCAATTTACATTAATTAAATTAGGTGGCAACCCGCTTCAAAAGTATTTTCGACCTCTTTAGCTTGATACCCGTATTGTAATACTTAATTAGTTTTTTTTTACATTTAATTTTAGTCGTATTGGATTTGCAATTTCTTTCGCTTCGCTCGAAGATGAACACGAAAGCGAATACGAATACAAATACCATTACGAAGAGAAAACGGAGACAAGTTCGAATTGGTACTTTGACTGGCCGTCACATTTTTCGCTCGCATACTTATAACAGGCAATGGATAAAAATCCGATAAGTTTACAATTTTTAGCTGGCAGTCGAGAAAACGGCGCTACGATGAACACGAATACGAAGGCGGATACTAGAAAGAGTAGGAAGATGAATATGCATACAAACAAGAATGAAGGAGAGTAAGAAGGCGACTACGAACACGAAAGCTCAGACGAAGAATATATGAAAATAAATTCGGATACCAATAAGGAGATGAAAACGAAGACAAATACGAAGGCATGTGTGAATACAAATACGAATTCCGAAGACGAATACAAACATGACTATGGAGACGAGTACGAAGAGGAATGCGAAGGCAGAGCCGAATACGAATACGAATACGCATATATACCAACCAAAGATGTATTCGAATATGACGTGGAAGACGAATACGAAGACAATTACATAGACGGATGTCAACATGAGTTCGATTGCGAAGACGAATACGAACACAGCACTGAAAAAAAATACGAAGATGAATACGAAACGACGTCAAAGATAAATTCGAAGAATAACACGACGATGAATACGAAGGCGAATGCAAATACGACCTGAACAGGAATACAAAGATAGCGACGAAAACCAATGCGAAGGTGAATGCGAAGACTCATTCGAAGGCGAATGCGAATATAAATAGGTTACGAAGGCCAATACGAAGACGCAGACACAAACGAATACAGAGGTTTATTTCAAGACGAATGATACGACGAAGTCAAAGATGAATACGAAGAAGGATATGACGATGAATACAAAGTGTTAAGCGACTAAAACAAAAGTGAATAATTCGACAGATTTTTGACAGTAGCTGACCCGGCTTGTTAAGTTTTATAATTGGGTTGGAATACATACATATAAATTTTTGATATATATATATTTTTATAACAGTTACAAATTTATGGCCTTATTCATAAAAAATAAAGTAGGTTTAAAGAACTTTATAAAATGACGTTTTCATACATTTTTCAATTTATAAACCTTTTTTAAAGCTACTTTATTTTTTATGAATAAGGCCATTAATATACAAGTCAATTTCACTTACCTTATTTTGAAAAATTAATCAAATTTGGAGCTAAAAATCCATTGTGTGCAAATGTGGTTTACACAAATTTCATTTTTAACGCGTTTGACTTGAAATATT
>NW_023458556.1:34040367-34048899 GCF_013731165.1 Rhagoletis pomonella
AATATTTCAAGTCAAACGCGTTAAAAATGAAATTTGTGTAAACCACAATTGCACACAAAGGATTTTTAGCTCCAAATTTGATTAGTTTTTCAAAATAAGGTAAGTGAAATTGACTTGTATATTAAATTTGTAACTGTTATAAAAATATATATATATATCAAAAATTTATATATACAATATATATATACAATTATAAAACCTAACAAGCCGGGCCAGCTACTGTCGAAAATCTGTCGAATTATTTATCTTCGTTTTAGTCGCTTTGCACTTTGTATTCGTCGTCATATCCTTCTTCGTATTCATCTTTGACTTCGTCGAATAATTCGTCTTGAAATAAACCTCTGTATTAGTTTGTGTCTGCGTCTTCGTCTTCGCCTTCGTAACCTATTTATATTCGCATTCGCCTTCGAATTAGCCTACGCATTCACCTTCGTATTCGTCGTCGTATTCTTCATCGAATTTATCTTCGTCGTCGTTTCGTATTCATCTTCGTATTTTTTCAGTGCTGTGTTCGTATTCGTCTTCGCAATCGAACTCATGTTGACATCCGTCTTCGTAATTGTCTTCGTATTCGTCTTCCACGTCATATTCGAATACGTCTTTGGTTGGTATATATGCGTATTCGTATTCGTATTCGGCTCTGCCTTCGCATTCCTCTTCGTACTCGTCTCCATAGTCATGTTTGTATTCGTCTTCGGAATTCGTATTTGTATTTGTTTTCATCTCCTTATTGGTATCCGAATTTATCTTCGTATATTCTTCGTCTTAGCATTCGTGTTCGTAATCGTGTTCCTCCTCGTCCTTTTAATCTTGTTTGTATGCATATTCATCTTCTTCCTCGTATTCGTCTTCATATTCATCTTCCTACTCTTTCTAGTATCCGCCTTCGCATTCATATTTGTCTTAGCGCCGTTTTCTCGACTGCCAGCTAAAAATTGACGGCCGGTCTAACTTATCGGATTTTTATCGATTGCATGTTATAAGCATGCGAGCGACAAATATGACGGCCAGTCAAAGTATCGGTTATCTGTAATAGGCAGTCCAGAAAACGGCCCCTACTCGTCGTATTTGGTCTTCGAACTTGTCTCCGGTTGCTCTTCGTAATGTTATTTGTTTTCGTATTCGCCTTGATATTTATCTTCGTGCGAAGCGAAAGAAAATGCAAATCCCAATACGACTAAAATTAAATTAAAAAAATTTTTAAATGAAGTATTACAATACGAGTATCAAACTAAAGAGGGTGGCTTTTGAAGCGGGTGGCCACCTAATTTAATTAATTTAAATTGATAAGGTAAATATTCCATTAATACACTTTTGAAGAAAGTACGCGATATGTAGACTCGAGTTATAAGATTATAAATTAAGTTTCAAGGAAAAGTGTATTAAAGTATCCGAAAATATATTAACTAATACCCACATTCATAAAAAATAAAGAATGCTTCATATACAGTGGTGGAAGAAATAATAGAAACTTATTACTTCGACCAGTTTTGGCTATATTACTTTGGTTATTCGATGTTTAATGTTTTTGTATAAAAGTCAAGCGCAATATATAACACACACTATAAAAATTCAACAAATTTTAACAAAATCCCCCAAAAATTTCAAACTTGTTAATCTGATTTTTTTGAAAAATTTTGGGTATGCAGTTTCATAGCCCATTAAATTTTAGGAGGTAAAAGTGCAAACCGCAAGAAGAAGAAGAAAATGCACAACACCGCCAGCCAAATAAATTATTAAAAATTAAATTTTAGGAGGTAAAAGTGCAAACCGCAAGAAGAAGAAGAAAATGCACAACAACGCCAGCCAAATAAATTATTAAAAATCAACGTGATTTTCTAGCGTCTTGCGGTTTGCAGTTTTACCTACTAAAATTGAATGGGCTATAAAGCTACACACCCAAAATAAAAAAATAATCTGATTGAAAAGTTTGTAATTTTTGGGGGATTTTGATAAAATTTGTTGAATTTTTATAATTTTTGTACAAACTTTGAAATGTGGTTTTATATGGTGTGTGTTATATATTGCGCTAGACTTTTATACAAAAATATTAAACATCGAATAAACAAAGTTTCTATTATTTCTTCCACCACTGTATCTAAAATTTGATTGAAAATCTCATTTAAGTTAATAAATAAATTTAAATAAATTTAATTTTTATAAATGATGCCATTAGAGCTTTGGGAGGGGGTAAAAACACAAAAATACTTTAAAAGCGCAGTGAAGCAAAACAGCAACCGCCATTTAATTTTCCAATCAAAAGTTTGTCTACATAACATCGACCTTAAGTGACCGTCAAGGAATAACATATTGGGTGGCTCGTGTTTTCGTCGATATTGGTTATTAATCCTTCTTAAATAATACTGCCCAGTTAAGTTCCGATTTCTGATTGACTCTGGATTGACCCATAAAATGTCCAAGGGTTTGAGCATTCGGCGGAAATCGTTTAGAATAATTATGCTACTTACATAGAGACTACAGTAAAGAAAACCAGGCCCGATCTGCTGCTTATCTTGGACCAACAACATATACAACCCAATTCTTAATACTAGCGGGGAATTCTCTCCAGAAAGAAATCCTTCAATAATTAACTCCCACGGAGTAGCATTTTCCCCGAAAACTTGGGAGGAGGAAATTCGAACTTCGAAAAAGCTGCTTGACACTTTTTTGAGAGCTCAACTCCGTCATGATAGGAGGAAAGGGAAAAGAGAGAAAACTCCGAGGGAGTTTCTGTTTAGAATCGGCCTGATAAAGATGCAAGATGCAAGGGTAACAATTTTCGTAAATGTGATTTATTAGGGTTTTTATTCTTGTGGCTGTATTCTTCCATATTCTGGACGAAGTGGTGGCCATATGGAATGTGGAAGAAAGTTAATGATGACATATGTAGTTATAATTAGTCCGAATGAGTGAGCCAGCATATGAATTAATGTAGAAAGTGATCGGATGATTAACATGTTGGCCACAACTGACAGTTCATAAGTTAGTGTGGTAGAAAATGTCAAATGTTTCAAACGCCTGCATGGTTAGCGTCGTACGTTAAAACTTGTAATAGTGATTTGTTAGTTGAAGGAAGCTTTGATTGTGACATGGTTCTTCTCGGCTGAATGGCTCGCTTAGCTATGCCCGGATTGCCAAGAAAGAATGGTTTGGCAGGTATGGTTGATTCATTGCCTAGTTCTTGCCTTGAATCCATAGTTGAAGTAGCTTCTGGCAGAGTGGTATTATTGCCAGAAGTTGTGGGCAGAAATTTTATCTGTTTGCTTGCGATCATAGAGTAAAGTATTACTCCTAAAAACATCATTCAATTCAGGCTTTTCTTTGTTTGTAGTAAGGCGAAAAAACTTACATTTTTCTTGCTCAAGACTCACTGCATCCCATAAGGCATGCTCTAGTGAGAGTTTTTAAAACACATTACAAAGCGATTATTTTATGATATTTTTTTGTTTTGAGGCAAGAAAAGAAAATAAATGATTATTTAGAATAGGCACGCGTATTAAGCGTCACTGCTAATGATGGCTACGCAGTTGAGGAATTAAAAAGCGATGACCTTCCATAGACCAGGAAAAATAGAAGGCAACGAAAAATAGTTCGACAGTTACGGCACGTGCAGCAGGCACAATATGAATGGTTGCAGTTTTAGTGCTGCAGTGGTGAGGTGTGAAGTGGCCTGGAAAAGGTCACCAACAGTCGCAGCCGCAGTCGCAGTAGCAGCGTCAAGTGTAACGATGTCAATAGTAAACAAAAACACAGCAAACAATGCAACAATGCAGGCCACTAAAGAGGCTATAAAAATAAACAAACAACAACAACAACGAAAAAAGAAAAATGTTACTGTCCAATAATTCCAAAACCACGATAGAACAATGAAAGGACGAAGCCATGACTAAACGCAAATGTATGATTGTGAAAAAAAAACGAAATTAAAAAAGAACAATATATCCACAACTCGATACATACAATACAATAACAACAAGCTGAGTGGCATCAAGTGCAGCATAGCCTGGCGTTTCGTTCATTTTGTTTTTTTTTTCTTTCAGCGCTTCTGGCTACATTATTGTGCTCTTTTTCCTGCGATTCTCAGGCTCATTATCATTACCAATGTCGTCATAAACATCAGCCCATATCGTATGCCACAAGCAGCAACAACAAAAACATCACAAACAGCAAATAGTCGAGCAATAAACAATGGTCTGCATTTACCCATTGTCCAACTAGGATGTGGCTTGGCTTGCTTGCTACAGACAGAGAGAGAGAGAGCGAGAGAGAGAGGGTGAATGGTGGCGACGGCAGTGGTCGCTGGAACGTGGCCCGAGGTGGAGGAAGACTGACTTTTGGTTTTCGCTTTCGAGGTTCAAATTCCCCCTGAACAAAAAAAAAAACAAATTTAAATGAAAAGAAAACGAAAAAGCCGATTTTTTTTTATTTTTACAACTACGCAAATGAGCAATCGACAGTGAAAGCACGCAAATAAACAACATTGAGGGCAACAACAATAATAAAAGCAACATCACGAAAGTATCTGAACTTGTAATAATTTCGAAGAAGAATAAGCAAAAGCAACAGCAAAGAGGTCAAATTCAAATGGCCGCAAAATTATGGCCAACTTAAATCGCATTAAGCGGCAGTCCACACAGCATTGCTATGGCAAGAATTAATGGGAATGATGGGCAAATGCCTTAAGTAGGTTGCTTGTTGTAGCGAGATGTGATGTGATGTGAACAGAGAAAATTGTCGATGAAAAGTCAACGAAGCATGATTGGATTTGGGGCAGGCGATGTACGTTGAGGTGTGTGGAGTGACACTTTTGCTTGGACCTCCCAATGTATCTACATACTATGCTTGTAGAAGCGCAATAAGACTCATCCAAATGGTTGCAGGTAGCCAGAATTTCTAGCGAGGATATTGGAAAGCACTGAACTTACAAACATACACCTGATACTGGATAGAAAACTAAATTGGGCATCAAAAATTGACGAAGGGGTTGGCAAAGCTACAATGGATGTATAATACTGTACAAGGATGGTCTGCAAATATTGGAGTCTGAAACGAAAATTCATTTCTTGCATCCATACAGTGGTGTTAAGAACTATCTTTCTCTACGGGTTGGCAGTTTGGTGTGATAATCTCAATGAAAAAAGTTAGCGCTTCATTGAAAAAAATAAACCATATAGTGTTTGTTTCAAACTAAAACACAAATGATTTGGCGCCAAGTTACTTATTTCTGTTTGGCGATTTTTTCGTTTAAATAAGCTTTAATTCTGCACTTCATAGATACAATTTTTTATAAAAAAAATAAATAACGTGGCCATTAATTGGTCCTCGGAACAGTGAGATGTGTCTTTCACTATTCGCTTGCTTGATTACTTTAGTGTCTTTTAGGCGGAATTTACGGCTACTTCAGAGAGTCAATTGGTATTTACTGTTCAAAATAGTCCGGAGCATAAATTTTTCAACCGATTGGATTAATGTTTTTAGATGAAAGTTTCTGAGTTTTAGAAGAAATTTTTGAATTTTTATTTTTTTATATAAAATTTGTTTGTGCAAAGAGCACAGGTATTAGAAATGTTTGAAAAAAAATCGATTCTCCTGTTCCTGTTAATGAATGTTGCATAATAAAAAGTAGTTAAACACAATTTTAAGATTCCCTCAAAATGGGGAAAGATTGCTTACAAAAATTTTTAAATGTTTGAAAACAGTTCCTAGCAGCTTCTGCATAAAAAAATAATAATATAAACCCGAATTCTTAGCCACTTGATGCTTGCATTTTTGTACTAATTTCATGGGCTCTAAAAGTGCATACCTTTAGGGTCAAAATTTTTTCACAACATTAAAATTTTTTTGTAATTTTTTTCGTTTCGGGGACTCCTATAATTGTGTTTAATTACTTTTTTTATTATGCAATAATCATTAACTAGAAAAGTAGAATCAGTGTTCTTCAAAATTTTGTAAAACCTCTATACTTTGCAGTAAACATTTTTTATAAAAAATAAAAACAAAAAATCTGGCTCCATGAATCTGGCTTTTAAATCTCCTTTTAAATCTCAAAACTTTTCGTCTAAAAAAAATTCGTCAACCCGGTATAAAAATTAACGCCCTGCACTATTTTGAACAGTAATTTCAAATTTGGCACCTTTGTGCACTCGGGTCTAATCATAACAGTCGTAAACCAGCAACTCGTCACGTAAAACTGCATATTTCGGATTATAACAGTCGTGAACGTACTGCTCGTCTCGTAATTCGTTCAACGAGGTGGCCGAGATATTTCATCTGGGTTTCTGGCCATTACGATATAGAACAACTTGCAGAAGTTGTTTGGTGGAAGATATCATCCAACTTCCAGTTTTAGACCTTGAGTCTGGAGTACTCTAGTGCACTCATCCTAAAGTGAATTATATGAAATTCGTTTTGTATGTGGCGCATTTGTATGACAAAATGGTGAAAAATAAAGTGAAAATGTTAAAATTTAAAAATTTTGGGAATTGTGCAAGGCTATTTGTATAAAACTTTTTGTAGTAATATTTGAAATGTTTAAGGTTAATTTTCCAAATTCCGAAATGCAAAAATACTTCCTGCTCTTTTATCAGCCGTTACTAAAATTTCTATTGAAACTTTTTATGTTAATATTGTTTTTAATCAAATATTTAACTCAAATAAAACATGAATTTTATGTCGAATATATTTTTTATTTTGACTTCAGCGCTACCTACTACTTAGCAGCCCACACGTCTATACTTTGGAATTTATATGTAAAGCAATATGGATATATTTTGGGGATTAAAGAGCAAAAATGTGTTCTATCTTGGATTGGTATTTGGCGGGACTTTTCAACCCGCGCCTTCGGTGATATCAATTAATACACTTACTTCTACATAAACAAATACTTATTAAAGTGCAGAGTGTTCATTCTTTATTAGAAAATGAGACCAATTTTCAGATTTGGATTTTTGAATTTGGTATCGATATTAGGAATATCGAGTCCTTTTAGCCCGATACTAATGGGTACCCGATATTTTATCAGCGATACCTAATATGAGCTCTACATATATCGATTGACTGTCTCACTTCTTATGTATGTATGTTTACTTTTACCAGTTCCTTTAGCAGTCAAAACGCATACGCGCTCCTCTCTTTGGGTATTTAATCAATGAAAGAGCAATAACTGTGCAAAGTGAATAAGACAGTGTGACTCCAACATACATGCCCATGCCTGCTAGTAGGGTTCAGGCTCAGTGGACACAAATCAGCATAAATGACATTTTTGACAAACGTTCGACATCCAAAGTGATTTACATTTTCTCCATTGCTTGTTTAACCTGTAGGCTAACACATAATTTGACCTAGCAGCTATATTCCTTGTCGTCCGATGGCTTGGCTGGTCAAAGCGGAAGGTATAGTGACAAATGTACAGTGACCCAAACAAGTGAACGTGTGTTGAGTTTTTAACTCATTTTACTTTTTTTCTATAAAAATATTGTCCAAGTTTTAACCAAAGCCTTACAAATCGAAGTTTAAAATTTTAGACATAATTTAGGAAAATTAAACAAATTTTCATCAAATCTAGAAATCGCCAATCGGCTAAAAAATCGCGCTGGTTTTATCTATTTTATTTTGTTGACGGCTTTTGTGTTTTTTTATTTATTTTGCAAGTGCAATTTATAAAAAACTTGCGTTGAATTTTTAAAACTTTTTTGGGAATGAGGTTTCGCATTTTATTTCATAAGAAATTCATGCTTTCACTTCATTACATTTAAA
Source organism: Rhagoletis pomonella (assembly GCF_013731165.1). NCBI lineage: Eukaryota > Metazoa > Arthropoda > Insecta > Diptera > Tephritidae > Rhagoletis > Rhagoletis pomonella. Next base: position 34,048,123 of record NW_023458556.1, read on the forward strand.
TGATATAGGCTAAGAAACTGCATACAAAAATATATTTTAAAGATTCAATTTAAAAAGTTAGAAATTTTGGTGAAAAAGTGTTGAGTTTTTCTAAATTTTGAATAAAGTTTGCAGCTTTGGTCGAAGCTTTGGGAATATTTTTGCAGAAAAATAACAAAAAAATTTTACTTGAAAAACATTGTGAATATCTAAAAACAAACAGTACGTGATCACTTGATTGAGACACTGTATGTGGCTGTATGCTTGTAGTACTGCAAATGCACTTAAATGCTATGCTTGTCATATTTTCGCTTTGAATCCATATATGCTTGTACTTCTGCATGCAATACATGTGTGTGTGTATGTGTAGTGATTGCCGGTGCTCAGCCACGAAGCTCAGCATATAACTGGCCAATTAACTGAATCCTCAAAAGTCGTCGCAAGTACCGTCGCACAGTGCTTCAAAACTGGCATTTAGTGTTCATAATTAAATGGAGCCTTAATTTTTCAACCAATTTAATTATTATTGTTTTTTTTAATTATTATTTTTTTTTATTGAAAAAAGCTTATAAAACTAGCAAGGCACCATTGGAGTCCGATATTTGAATTTTTGTTTGTCTATATCTATTATATTTTTTAGTGCAAAGTGCATAAAACGAAGCAAGTTTGAAGAAAATCGATTCTCTTGTTCCAGTTCCTAAATGTTACATAATAAAAAATAGTTGGAAATTAGTGTAGGATTAACCCAAAACAAAACAAAAAAAAATCACATTAAAAATTTTAAGTGTTGTAAAAAAA
>NW_023458556.1:34048999-34059097 GCF_013731165.1 Rhagoletis pomonella
TGTGGTTTACACAAATTTCATTTTTAACGCGTTTGACTTGAAATATTTAATTTTTATTTATGTATTAATTTACGAACACTTTTTACACTTAATATTTACGAGTCAATTGGCTAGCATTCTTTTTATAACTTTATTACACAAACTTACATTTATTGTTTATTCAGTTATTAGCAAAATACTAATTTGCATACGAAATTGCATTTATTGCAAAAATTATTACCACTACGCGCCATAGCGACGAATTCGGATGTAGGTGGCGCGACGCGATGACGACCAAATATTTGTGCGTTTTGTAGTTAACTTTGAAACTGTTAAATTACTCTGTATTAAATAGTTAGTTGCTATGGTAATTAGTGTATTTGGAATTTACAAATTTGTATTCTACAGATTTTTTGGTGTTGATAGTTTTGTAATTAAATATTTGTTTGGCAATTATTTTATTTGTAATATAGATTCCAGCTTTAATAAGTTTAGCGCATTAGCTAGTTATTTTTTTTAGGATTTTTTTAATTATTTCACTTTTTTTCTGTAATCTATTAACTAAATTTTTACAGGTTAATTTTTTGGTTTTAACAATTTTCAATTTAAACCTTATTACTCTCACTTTTTTAAATTTATTCATAATTTTAATAACTCATTTTCACTGACACACAAGCACTGGTTATTTTTTCACACCACAACAGCTACTTATCGCTATTTTTCTTCGTCATTCACACGTTCAGGCAACAACAAATCCAGAGTGCGCTTAAATTGAGCGACTTAAATCCTTTGTAGCCGCCTTGCTTTGCAGGAAAAAAATAAAAATAAAACAAAAAACTTACACACTGACAAGGATAAGCATTTGGTAATGTTGCTGTGTGACGCTGTTGTTTTTGCTACTGGCGACGACGGCGCTGACACCTCCAACAATCTTAAGAACAATCTTAACAACAACCAGCCACCAGCCAGTCATTTGCATGAACACCAAAGAAACGTCGAAGCAGCAGAGTTATAATCGTGAAATTTCTCGTTTCTTTTTTTACTGTTGTTGTATTTCAAAGCCAGCTGGCTGCCTGCTGTTTTTAACTTTTAAAGTTTTCTTTCTTACGAGAAATACGATTTTTTTGCTTTGCTTTTCTAATTTTTCTTCTGCTTTTCTTCACTTTGACGCTGCGTCCACGCTAAGTATTTGTTATTGCTGTTGCTGTTGGCGTAGCCGTTAGTTCACATTCCATTCCATTCATTGCGCGACAACAATGCAGCGGTGCGCATTTACGACTGCAGCAGCGGCGCCCACGCATTCAACGCCACACCCTTCACGCATACGCGCACATGTATGTGTGTATGTGCGCTTGTATGGGTTACTTTTATTCGTAATAGTGTGTGCGTATGCGTCTAACAAAATGCCTTGAAATTTTTTCTGCTTCTATTTTTCGTTCGTAATTTTCGCTTTGTTTTTCTTGAAATACTTATGCGTATTTTTCATGCGTTGTCGCCTGCGCTTGGCTTTTAACTTAGCGCCTCCCAACTGTACTTAATGTTTTTTGTTTGTGCGCTTACAAAGTAGCATGGCGTTCAAGGTCTTTGCGGTTTTGTAATGCAATTGGAATTGGATAGAATTATTTTCCATTGTATTGTTGGCTTCACTTGCGAAAATGAATTTCCGCCAGGAGGCATTGAAAACACTGAAAGTAGCAGAAAATTACGGAAAATGTTAGTTAAAATTTCTCCAATATTAAGTACTACAAATGTATGAAGGTTTGCACGTCTAAAAATCAGAAGCCTAAAATGGTAGTTAATAATTCTATTTTCACAAAAAAAAAAAAACAAAAAAAAAAAATATAATCAACTGTGAAGTATTTTTTCCTATGCTACAGAATGGGTTTATTTATTTCTAATTTTATTATATACTATCAAATACCCGGCGTGCTTCACTGCGCCTTAAAAGTATTTTTGTGTTGTTACTCGCTATCCAAAGTCTTATTATATGGCCTCATTCACAAAAAATAAAATAGATTTAAAGCGCTTTATGAAGTGAGATTTTCACACAAATGTGGATGTTAGTTAACATATTTTCGAAGGTACTTAGATTGGAGTTAAGTATCGACATTCTTATGGAAATTTTATTTATAGTCTTCTCCAGTCGGCATATCGCGCTCTGCCTTCAAAGGTGAACTAATTCAATATCTACCTTTCTCCATTAATTTACCTTAATTAAATTTTTTCACAAAGTTGGCAACCCGCAAAAAACATTTTTTCAACAGTAGACTATCTGAAAACTCTTTAGTTTAATACCCATATTGCAATATTTAGTTCATCTTGTCAATTAAATTAAATTAAAATTTTTAAGCAGGTGGCAACCTTCGCTAAAAAATTTTTCGGTTGTAAGTCTTCTTAAACGTATTTCTTTTGACAACCTCATTGCAATATTTACTTTATTTTATCAATTTCCTTGAACTACAATTTTCTTAAAGGTGGCAACTCTATTTTTTCTTTCTATATTTTAACCTAGAGTTCCAACCAAACTGTATTCACTTCCAAGCATTAGTTTTTGAGTGATGCGCGTACAAACATACAGACAGACAAAAATTCTAAAAAATGTTGATTGTTGCTCCAATGACGTCCCCCATATTAATTTTTCTTTAACATTTATAATGTACAGACAACCGTCTGCTACAATTTCAGTATACGTATAGATTTCTGATTTTATTTCTATTTTTTTTATAAAATTAAGACATTTAGGGCCGTTTTCTAAAGTAGGTTTCAAAATTTATCTGCCCTTTTGTGTTGAAAAAAATGTGTTTGAAGGGCAGATAAATCTTAAAACCTAAAAAAATATCTTTTAAACAAGCTTTCTAAATGTGAACCAAACCTTATGGTCCGAATACGGGCTTTCCAAATATCTCGGCTCGTGCGCCACCTATCAGCAAAATTTTCCTATTCATTTTGATTGTTATAAATATAAAGCATATTTTCTTCCATATATGCAATACAGATTTCCAATATGAACCAAATTGGACTATAAATACGGGATTTGCAGATATTAAGAGAATGTATATTTCTATAAAAAGGGTCTCTTATCAAGGCATGAAAACAGAAAGTCGTCAATTGTTACTAACTCATCCACAACGCGTCTGCTTCTGCAGGTTGAACACGCTGGTATTCGTCACACCGTTAGACATTAATGCAGTAGCACAGTAACCTGTGAAAATGCCGATAAAAACTCTGACTACAGATCTGTTGAGTTTCAGAAAGTTTTTTGTGTTTTTCTTATTTAACCGCACAAGTCATTTGAAATGGTTACAGCATATTCTTCAAATATCAGATATGACCCAGTGCTACAAAGCGGTACAGCATTTCCGTACAATCTCCAATTTAACAACTTTGGATCCGATAGCTTTCAAAGTAGCTTGGCTACCGACAAATATAGTATGTAGCTTTTTCTACCGAAACCCGCCTCCCACTAAAAGATTATCTGTCTTCACTTTAGCATAAATCTCTGCATGTGCTGGCATCTTAGAAGCCCATAAAGCGTCTTAAATATCTCCTTCAAATTTCTTTTTACTATATTTTTAGAGTTCTGAATGATACGAGGTGTTTTTATTTTTTAGTATCACTACCTTTTATCGCCTGAAAAAAAAAACATATCGCATATGCATATCGTCACCTGAAATGCAAAAAGTCGTAACATATAAACATTTTTAAATTCACTTTTTGATTGAATCATGGATTTCATCGAATCATAACTCCCCACATCGTTTTATGAAAAAAAAAAAATTGAGTTTCTTACGTCCTTTTGCATTTCAGGTGACAATATATTTCAATCAATGGAGTTATAAAAACAACTACAATAAAAAAAAACCAAGTATTTAAAAAATTTTAGCTTGAAAACGTTTATTTAGGCGAAAAAGTGCCGACACTTTTTATTGTCACTCGGAAAAAGTATAATTATTATTTTTTTTAATAACTTTGGGAAGTTTTCAGATAGAATGTACATATTAAAGGCAATGAAAGTTGGCACCAGATAAAATATATTTGTGAAGTTTCAAGAGTGTGCCACCAAATTAAAAAAAAAATACAGCACACAGCTATTTTGTAATTTTTTAAATTTTAGGTTTTTTTAATTTTAATAATTTTAGATGCCACTAAGTGTTAAAATTAAACGGTGAAAATGCTCTAGAGTAATAAAACTAGTATGCCATCAGAGGAGGGGCTTCTATATTGCCCGTCTATTTTCGTTGATTCTAATCTCGGGACGCAACAAAGCCAACATCGCTAGTAAAACAAAATTCCGAGTGATTTTGTGCGTAAAGCATCATAGGTAAACCGTCGACCATGTACCCAGAAAACAATAAAAACACCTGTGGAAAACAGGAAGTTATATCAAACTGCATGTTTGCCAATTAAGCATATTGAAACTAAGCGTTCCATCTTTTATTGCAACAGGAATAAGTTACACACAATCGCATTTGGCAATAAAGTTTTAATTTGCAACAACTTTAAGTAAAATGTCAACTGCAATGACAGTGTAGCATGCCACATTTGTTTAGTGTGTGTATGTACATATGCATGCATGGGTGCTTGTTTTTGTTTTTTTTTTGTAGGCGTAAAGTGCCATTTTGTGGCAACAACTTTTACCTCTGCTTAAGCGGAGACGAAATATTTCCAACCAAGTTTTATTGTTGCAGTTGTCGGTGGTAACTGTGATGACAAGTTGCAATTGCTGTTGAGTAATTTGTTCATTTAAGCAAAAAGGAGCACATAACCAAGCATGTATGCATATGCATATAAAAAACACATTTGTGTAGCTGAAAACACACAAAAATATACATTAGACTGCACCACCTTATAAGTAAACAAAAAAGTTCGCAGTACACCCCTGAGTCTAAGGTATTTTTGAAAGGAAATTTGGAAAAAAACATATTTTTGATCAACCTATGATTCGTCGTCTTTTTACATATTTCAGTGGCACCCGGATTCGGCAATAAACTTTTTTCTTTTTTTTTCTTAATTATTCTACTGAAATAAGCGAAATACTTTCTTAGCAAGAGGTTAATAGTTTTTGGTGAGCTTAAATTTACTGTCATTAGAGTGGTACGTTCGGGCTATAGGAACTGAGATCTGGTGGATAGGTAAGTACTAGAATGGGATACTTGAGATTAATGAACTTTGGAACAAAAAAAATTTATCTTCGAGACAAGAACATCGATTTATCATACCGTAAATGCGGGAGATAAAACGAAAAATGTAAAAAGTGGTCGCCTTTTTCGTTCAGCCAAAGCAAAAAAAAATCGAATTGCCTCGAGACAAAAATATTAAGACACAATTTAATATTCGATTATGAATTTCGAAAATATGACGAAAAATTTAAAAGACCGTTCCCAGCGTTCGGTACTCTAGATTCGAAGGTGTACCGCTAACTTTTTTTTTTGGTGCGCTCTAATGTACATACATACATATGTGTAATGGCTGGATATTTAGAAGAACGCAATATTTTACAAATGTGGCACAGTTGCGATAGACAGGCAAAGCAACATTTTTAAAATTTTTCTTTAATTTGGGCAACATTTTAGTTTAAGCTGTGTGTGTAAAGAATTTGCTATACTTCCAGAATTAAGAACATTTTCACGTAAAGAGGAGTTATAATCTAAATTCCATAAGAGCAGCAAAATGAAAAATCCGATGAGGTCCTTTTGGTGTTAACATTTATGAATAAAACTAACTTTTATATTTATAGCCGCAATGTGGCCGAAAAACATTAGAAAAAAAATCATAAAAATTGTTTTAAAAGCCCCCTAAAAACCTGCTTAGGTTTCATAAAATTCCTTTATTAATACCCTAAAAATATCCTGTAAAACTTACAGTTTAATTTTCCTACCAAATCATACACCCTATCATCAAACCTATGGAAACTATGTTCTACAATGAGAAAATATTCTTACAACTAGTACTACCGAAAAAGCGGTACAACAATTTTTGCACTATGTCTTTTTGATTTCCAAAACTAAAAAAAATTTTTTTTTTCAGCCTCTACATTCAACTCATCCTCTGCATTTTTATTTATTTACTAAAAATTTAGAGCTTTCTCGAAATAAATTTTGTACACTATTTTTTGCGTTTTTCACTTGACTCAATGCTGTCTGATGTTGTTAAACATTATTGCCGACAACCGCGTTGCATTTTCATGTGGCAATTTTTTAATGACAGCGGACATCAGGTACGTCAATCAAAATAATAAAGAAAAACAAGCTGCTGGTGTGCCGAGGTAAATACAAAAAGCTATGAACCTTCGCATTTTTAAGTAATAATATTTGCTTGTCGCATTTGATTAATCGCTTTTTCTGCTTTATATTTATAATGACTAACAAAAACACAATTTACTAGTGGCTTATTCGGTTAGAGGGGAGCACCAGTATAAATGTATTCGTGCAAAAAAAAAAACAAGTATTATTCGATTTAAAAATTGCAGGGTACGCACCGGGGGCAATGGTGGCCATTAGCAACCACCTCTGCATAGTTGTTTGATGTTTGGAAAACTCCGGAATAAATAGTTTGAGCATGATTTGGGGTGCCATCAACTTATTACTTTAGATAGGGTTTATTAGATATGAAATTTTTGCAAATACAGCTTTGTATGGAAATTGTGTACATGCACATTAGAGCGCACACGAAATTTATGGGCTTTGCAAAAGAGTTAATTTTTTTCGCTCCCGCGCATTTTTAAATTGCTTTGGTATAAGAAATAAGATATGTAAAAAATCTGGACATCTGTGTTGCGAGAAAGCTTGCGGTTTTGACCTAAAGTCCATAAATGGACCAAAAAATTATACATGGCTTTAAAGACCAATATCACGTAAATAAATTGTTTAAGCGGAAATAACTTTTTTTATTTTTTTTTATTAACCACTAACAAAAGCTTATCTCAAAAAAAAATGTTTTTACATTACTTGTTTCTTTTGTTTATCGCGTCGATTTTTGGTAATTTTTTCTCTAACTGTATTACGCATTTTTTATAAAAAAAATTGTTGATCATATTTTTATGAAAAAAAGGCGTGAAAAAATTGCCAAAAACCGAGTCTCTTAGCAGTGTCGAACTTGCACTTTACTAAACTTAAAATATAACGGGTTTTAAAACTGCAAACGAAAAAAAGAAATCTGAAAAAGGTTATTCAAAAGTTGAAAATTTAGATGCAGTTTTGCTAATGTTTATGATTTTCGCAAAAATTTGAAATGTGAGTTTGTATGGTTTTTATTAGACAATGAGCTATACTTTTATAAAAAAATAATAAATATTATCTAAATAAGTAAAATAAAAATGTGCAAAGTTGATTAAATTAATTATTATTATTATTAATCAACAAACAACAATAACAAACAGCGTTTGCCTTATGGAAAAAATGGCTGAGGATAGAACTCCATGCCAAGCTTTTCAGGCGTTCAGCACTTATTAAGCTTTCAGCACACTATTCAGTTGTAATACGACCTGAGTATCGAGAGCCACTGTGCCCAAAAGGAATAATTTGGAGTACTAGCTTTAATGTTTTTCTGTAAAATATAGCCACTATTAGTTTATAATTAAATATTTTTAAGTTCATAACGAGTAATTTTTTATTCTAAATGTTATTCCTTCAAAATTACCTTCACAATTTTTTTTCATGTTTATTTTTTTATTGTATCGTTCTCTCTTGCGAAACTAACAATTAGTTATCAAATCTTATAAACCAAAAACTTCACGAGTAAAATTTTTTCTTTTTGCAATTTTGACCAAAAAACCGCGTAACAAAAATATATTTCTTTTTCGGATCTTGCGCATACGGAAATGGGTTCCTTGACGCAATTATAGCAAACACGTATGTTTAAAACATTTCATAAAGTTTATTACATTCTGTTTTCAGGTAAAAAAGGAGCAAAAAATTAAACCCTATTTTTTAGGGTAATTTGATAGATCGAGATAATTATTTTATCGAACTATACCTGTATTATTCTACTCAAAAGCTTTAGAATACAGTTAAATTTATTTCGGTTGCTGTTCTCGTTGTCGAGATATTAGATTTTGTCACAAAAACCTTCGTCTGAATGGAACCAACTGGCCACTCAAATAAGTTTTCGCAAACCTATCGATCTGTTTTGAATTTAAAAAATTTTTAAGTGTATTGTAGTATCTTCACAAAAAAAAAAAAAAAATGGTATGACTCAAAAAATAACGGAGTAAAATACGTTGGCTAAAGTTATTTTATAATCACAATTTACTACCAATTTTTTTTTGTTCCACTCTAGCTCGCTGTTTTTCTTCATAACTATTCTGCACTTTATCACACTCTCTATTTGAAATTGTGAATTTTTTAGTATTTTTTCACTAAACACTTTTACTAAATTTCATGTCGTTTGAATAATACAAAGTAGCACTTTAATGCTCATCTCAGCAGCACATATTTTACTTTCACATTTTCTTTCGTTTTTTCTTGCCATGATTTCGTAATGCAATGCTGTCAACACTCTGCACACTTTGTTGTTGTTATTATTGCTTTTGTTTTTGTTATTGTTTTTTTTTGCGTTTTCCTTCGCATGTGCAACGTTTTACCTCTGCCTACACACAAACTGACAAACACGCCAGACAGCTAGTAGTCGGTAGCAAGCAATAAACCCCAGCTACTGGCGCTGCCACCCCTCCAAAGCAGACACTGAGCCAGCAGCGAGGCAAAGCGGAGGCAGCGAGGGTAAAGATTTGCTGCTGCTGTGCTGTTTGGCCACGGCGCGGCGTTGACAGCTGCTTCTACTGCAGTTCTTACATAAGATGCTATCGTTTGATGTTTGGTGCTTGTGTGCAGGCGCTTATTGCTATTTTTCTTGCAACCAATGTCTTTAAATATTTTTTCGCCTTACAATTATTATATATTTTTTTCCATTTTTATAAAAATTACCTTCGAAAATTATTTGCTCTTCTTTTAAAGCTTTTCTGACACCTTGAATAGTTGTGGTTTTTGTTATTGTTGCCTTTGTGATTTGCTTCCACAAACAAACACATTGGACACTGCAAAAGTGGCAGACTTTCAGGCTGCTACCAACGCCACTGCTGCACTGCAAACGATTCGATGCGTGGCAAACCAGCCATGGCGTATACGTAACATTCACGAATTTGTTTGGTTGAAAAACATGATGCACCGTGGGAAGTGTGCGAAAAAAGTGTAAACGTCAAAACGGTTGAAAGCGCGTTTCACTGAGCACAAATTGTGCGACGCATGGCGGACATACGCGCGATTGCTGTTGTTGCATGCAACATCTGCTGCAATATAATTGCCGAAACGCACTTTTTTGACTTGACCTTTTTAAGCGATGGATGCAGATACCTTTTAAAGGAGTTTCAACGCTTGATTTGTTTATTTTATTCCTTCTTTTTCTCGCGTTTATAAATTTTGTTTACTTGCAACAACAAGCAAGCAAGTTGCAAGCATCACTTCGTTATGCATTCGAATTCAATGCGCTCTGTTCGTTTCCTAATCCCAAAGTCGCCAATGCAATAACAAAAAAAAAATTCACCGACGTACACACACACACTACCAGCGCAATAGGACAACCCCGTGTAACGTGCGTGCACACGCACTAACAATTCACAAAACACACACTTAAACAACCGCGCGCATTGTCATTTTGAAAGCGTATTTTTTCAAAATTTGTGCATTTCCCATTTCTGTGTGTCTGTGTTGTTTCTATAAACGGTCGAGCAGACGAGCGGACGCGGACAGGCGGTCAGACGTACCAACGAACAACGAGCGGTCGAGCGGACGAACGAACGAACGCGAAGCGCATTTTCCACTTCTCTTAAACTCGCACACACACACACTGTTTTCTAGTAGAATGCGCTGGCTGGCGTTACCGTCTTAGCGTGTGTCCCGATTCATACTGAAACGCAGCATCAGAATCATTCGACAGCAACGCGACCTATGCGGTAAGCAGTGAATTGAAATTTCCCTCAATGTAACAAAAAAAAAACAGAAAAACCATAGCAAAGCCACTAAACATTAGCCAGTGTGTGGCAGAATTTCCTTCTACCACCCAACAAAACAGTCAATGGCAACAGAGCAATGTAACAGCTGGTGGAGCAGCAGCCGCCTCCGTCGC
>NW_023458556.1:34059197-34060892 GCF_013731165.1 Rhagoletis pomonella
CAACAGAGCAATGTAACAGCTGGTGGAGCAGCAGCCGCCTCCGTCGCCAGCAGCAGCTGTTCATTTTTCAAGGATAACTTCAGTCGCTGCTGCAGTTGTGTGGCTGCAACCTAACGTGGCGTTGAAAGCGATGCTGTTTGCAGCGGCAGCAAGGTGTGCCGCGGCGTTGCTGCAGTGCAAAGGACATTTTAACAGCATTGTAACAGTGACAGCTTTATTGGGCGCAAGCGCTCTCACGCGTTGAACGAGAGTGTGTAACAAGAGCGCAACTCGGCAGGCCACGTGCTTCCAACACTGCAGACACAGACGAAGCTCTCATTCATGATTTGTTTACTTTGGAGTTGCAAATGCCAAGCAATATTGCGGTAGGTGTTTTTTATTTTACGCAAAGCAAACGCATAGCCTTAGCTCGCTTATTTGAAACTTACAGCGTCGCTTGTATTTGTGAGTAGTTTTGGAGTAATATGTGATTTGTTTACAATTTGCTTTTGGAGAGTTGAGATTGAAAACAAAAAATTAGCTCTATAAGTAAATACATATAAGTTAAGTAGATAGATAAATGCGCTGGTATGTCAGCACAAAAGGCACTGCGACCCAAATGATCCCTTGGTATCTCTACAGAGAGTCCCTAACTCAGTATGCCCAACACACCCTCGGCTTCCCTAATGAATACTAAAAGAGTCTTGGTAGTTGAGTTCATTATTTCTAAGTTCTGACCATTGAAGCTTTTAAGTAAGTTTATATTTATCTAGCCATGCCTGTACGGTCACAAATAATGTGTTCGAAAGTTTCCTCTACCTCAAATCAGAGCCGACATACCGATACTTTGATAACACCCATTCGGTGCATATGAAAACGTAGTTGGTTGTGGCCCATTAGATATCCTGAGAGTAGCCTGATATCATCGCTCTTTAATTGAATAATAACCGATCTAGTGGAGGGGTACCCAAAGAGCCAATGAGGTTCCGGTCCTGGGTAGGAAAATAAGGATTCTACTCGCACCAACTCATCAGCGGACTCCTTGCCTTCGATTTCACAATGGACTGGTATATACATGCATATCTGGGATCAAGTATAGGGAGTCCGTTTACCATATCATATTCATCTGCGATTTTCACTAGAAACTTTCTACCAAATAACATATCTTTGGTTATGAAGTCAGAAACTCCAAACTTCCCAAGAATACTTTGAAGCTTCTTTATATGGAAGCAGTCGTTGGATAGTCTCAACTGCAGCTCCCTCATACTTCCTTGCAACCTACCCTACGTAATGATTATGGCTTCCATAAAGCACATAGTATCACTACAATGCCATAAACCGCAGGTAACTCGGGAATCGGCCTATTGGTCCATGATAAATACATATGCATGTACACATATCAAAAAATTTAGACTTTATGTGAACATACATATATATTTATTTTTGTATTACACCCTTTACATGGTTAGGCAACAAAACCATTTTCTAGTTTTCTCCCTTAGAATTTTAGATTTTAGATTAGTTAAATATATGCCCCAATGACACACTAATAAACAAATGCCAAAATGACCTACGCTCTGCACCAACTCTCAAGCAAGCGTAGAATCTTTGGGTTGCAGATGAGAGAAAGCCATGCTACAGAGAATAATAACATAGTGAGAACACACTTGGAAAAGCTGAGAAGTATTAAGTGTTAACAGCGCTGTTAAATTGTAG
>NW_023458556.1:34060992-34063610 GCF_013731165.1 Rhagoletis pomonella
CAACAGAGCAATGTAACAGCTGGTGGAGCAGCAGCCGCCTCCGTCGCTAGCAGCAGCCGTTCATTTTTCAAGGATAACTTCAGTCGCTGCTGCAGCTCTGTGGCTGCAACCTAACGTGGCGTTGAAAGCGATGCTGTTTGCGGCGGCAGAAAGGTGTGCCGCGGCGTTGCTGCAGTGCAAAGGACATTTTAACAGCATTGTAACAGTGACAGCTTTATTGGGCGCAAGCGCTCTCACGCGTTGAACGAGAGTGTGTAACAAGAGCGCAACTCGGCAGGCCACGTGCTTCAAACACTGCAGACACAGACGAAGCTCTCATTCATGATTTGTTTACTTTGGAGTTGTAAGTGCCAAGCAATATTGCGGTAGGTGTTTTTTGTTTTATTTTTATTTTTTCTATATTTGAATTACGCAAAGCAAACGCATACCCTTGCTCGCTTATTTGAAACTCACAGCGTCGCTTGTATTTGTTTGTAGTTTTGGAGTAACATGTGATTTGTTTACAATTTGCTTTTGGAGCGTTGGGATTGAAAACAAAAAATTAGCTCTATAAGTAAATACATATAAGTTAGGTAGATAGATAAATGCGCTGGTATGTCAGCACAAAAGGCACTGCGACCCAAATGATCCCTTGGCATCTCTACAGAGAGTCCCTAACTCAGTATGCCCAACACAACCTCGGCTTCGCTAGTGAATACTAAAAGAGCCTTGGTAGTTGAGTTCATTATTTCTAAGGTCTGACCATTGCAGCTTTGAAGTAAATTTATATTTGTCTAGCCATGCCTGTACGGTCATAAATAATGTGTTCGAAAGTTTCCTCTACCTCAAATCAGAGCCGACATACCGATACTTTGATAACACCCATTCGGTGCATATGAAAACGTAGTTGGTTGGGGCCCAGTAGATATCCGGAGAGTAGCCTGATATCATCGCTCTTTAATTTAATAATAACCAATCTAGTGGAGGGGTACCCAAAGAGCCAATGAGGTTGCTGTGTTAGGTAGGCAAATAAGGATTCACCAACTCATCAGCGAACTCCTTGCCTTCGATTCCAAAATGAACTGGTATATACATACACATCTGGGGATCAAGGACAAGGAGTCCGTTTGCCAAATCATAGCGATCTGCTAAGGAAACCTTTTGCCAAATAAGATATCTTTGGTTATGAAGTCAGAAACTCCCAACATTCCAAGAATACCTTGGAGCTTATTTATATGGAAGCAGTCTTTGGATAGTCGAAGCTGTAGCTCTCTCTTGCACTTCATTTCAACCTAACCTACGTAATGTATTATAGCTTCCATAAAGCACATAGTATCACCACAATGCCATAAACCTCAGGTAACTCGGGACGTTAACCAAAAACCGCCCTCTGAGAGAACTGTTCTAGTAGTTCTGGAATTACCAAAGGCATTCGACACCGTAGTTACTCGATGCTAGTAGAGAATATTGAGACATCATCTCTCCCACAAGGACAGAATCCGTCAATGGCAAATCAACTGAGTGGTCAACATTCATTAGTTAAAAAGCGTCAACGAAGGGTGTTTTTTTTCTGATTCTGTTTAATTTCTATATTTCGAAGTTCCCTCAGCCACCAGACGGAGTTTCACTGACTTCATAAGCTGATGAGTGCCCGATATTGGCGTCCGGATGAGACATTATGTTTGAAGATAAACTACTATATATCTACTTTTCCTCTCTTCTTCACTACATGGAGTCTTTCCGTCCATTTAATAAAATCAACGTATACCCTTGAGCAAAATAGGGCAAGCTGGAGTTAAGACTGCAACTGCCGATAAGGGGATGAGCAGCAATAGGTCCTAACTGCGCAAGTTGCCAGCAACCCGTGGAGTAAAGATAAATAAACGTTCTCGGCACCATAGTAGGTAATTGTCGGTCGTTTCTAAATTATGCGGAATCAATTTCATCTTCGGAGACTAGTAGGATGCGCTGGTCGAAGCTTGCGACCAGCTAAAATACTGTACTGCGAAAAGTAGCGGAATGCCCACCGATGTCACCCAAACACACCACTTACAAAGCGGCGCCTTAATGCTCGCCGTTAGGGAACACACCTCTCTATGAACTCACGTTTCAAATTTAGATCTATGTACTTCATACAATCGCAGCACCCGATAAGAGACATTAACCAAAATACAATCAACACCTTTATCAACTGTGGCCCCGTGAATGCCGTCATACGACTCGCGTAACTCTGACACCACTAAGTTCTGGTTACTGCAAAACCCATGACTATCCTTAAAATGGGACCTCAATTTGGCTGATGAAGAATACATATGCATGTACACATATCAAAAAATATAGACTTTATGTGAACATATATATTAATTTTTGTATTACACCCTTTACATGGTTAGGCAACAAAACCATTTTCTAGTTTTCTCCCTTACTATTTTAGATTTTAGATTAGTTAAATATATGCCCCAATGACACACTAATAAACAAATGCCAAAATGACCTACGCTCTGCACCAACTCTCAAGCAAGCGTAGAATCTTTGGGTTGCAGATGAGAGAAAGCATAGGCTACAGAGAACAATAACATAGTGAGAACACTCGGAAAAGCTGAGAAGTATTAAGTGTTAACAGCGCTGTTAAATTGTAG
>NW_023458556.1:34063710-34094578 GCF_013731165.1 Rhagoletis pomonella
GGAAAAGCTGAGAAGTATTAAGTGTTAACAGCGCTGTTAAATTGTAGTTACCTTGCATCGAATGCACCACGTGCTGCGGTGATGATACTGCAGTGGAATTTCCACATTCGCCTTTGCTATATCAGCGCTCTAAACTAATTAGTTGTGCACACAAAACCGTGCAATATTCGAAATGTTGTTTATTAATATAAAAAAACGAGAGCTTTCCTGCAGATTATATTTATGTATTTTCCTTTATTTAACAATTTTAAATACTTGAGGAAAAAAGTAAAAAAAATACTCCTTAATATATAAGGTTACCTACATACATATCTACATTTCGAAACTTACCCCTCTATTCTAACAGAGTCACAAAACTTAGCTCATCAAAAATTCGATTTTGAGTGCTAGAAAAATACACAAAAATTTAAAAATTTGTATTGTAGCGGCATATTTTTTGCAGCGGCAAGCTTTGAGGCGCAGTAGAAATCACAGCAGTGATGAGCTAAAGTTTGTGACTTTGTTAGAATACGGCTGTTAGCCTCCAAAAAGAACGTAAGCGACATTTTTCTAGGAAATTTCGTTTTGATGCCGAAATGCTCCTAGACTATCAGATGCATTTCTACATCAAAAAAAATAAAAAATCTGGAAAAAATGTGGTTAACTTTTTTTGCGGTTAGGGCTCGATATATGATAATAAAATCCCCCAAGGTGATAGCATTTTCCACTGATTTGTTAGCCTTCGAGAATTTACCACCTTATTCTAGAACCCGAATTTTCGCTGCAACCCTTGCGGAAACATGTGCAGCATTTCCCGCTATCAGTTGTTTTTCGAAGATAGCTGAATGAAGGAAAACAAAGTGGAAAGGAATTAAAAAACACTCCTGCTTATTTATAGTAAAATCGTTTAATTTTACATATTTTGAAGGAAACCATGGATTCTATTTCATTTGCAATTATAGCAGCGGAGTAGGAAAGCGGAAGTGGTACATATTTTTAATCTTCGTTTTCTGCATAAAAAATACGCAGTCTGCTCATGTCACCCTTTACATTTGTTTGAGAATAAAACAACACTTCTGAGAAACTCCCACAGGCAATCGAAGGCAAGAAGCGTTCCATTACTGTTTGATCAGACCAGAGTTACAGCCGAGGAAGTGAGTGCGAAGAAAAGTATTTAAAATAAACGTTTCAGTGCTGGTTCACTTTCGTTCTTCTCTCTACAGGAAATATTCGGTGGAGTGCTCCTTCGAACAAAACTGCCCAGTTCTGAACGTTCCTTGTGTATCATTTCCCCATCGGCTGCTTAACTATAATCCTATCTTGAAGTAGCAGAAGTCAAATCCCAAATGGGATAATAAACATAAATCGCATAATTTTGTGCTTAGCTAATGCCTAAGCGCCGTAAGCAACCAACACTGAAAAGGCAAATCTCAACTGTTTTAGCTAAAAGCAAACGAAATGCCAAGGGATAGCAAATGCAAAATCAAAATCTGAAGCCTTTGCAATACAAATTGGCACGAAATTAAACAGGTGCACTTTACAGAGTAAGTACGTATAATTTACAAAGTAAGAACATGCCTACGACGCATACATACATAAGTATATACATACGTATGCACATCACGCACATCACAGGGAAGCGCACTGGCAGGTGACAAGTGTTACAACACTCATTTGTATGCGAGTGCGTGCATTCGTTTGCAAGTACATATGTAAGTGCATTGCATAGCTATACTTAACAGTTTAACGTGACCCTTTGACACGCACTATCTACATACATGCATACATACATACATACAAAGATACTTTAACACAAATACTTAATATGGCAATAAGCCTGTGGCACTTCAACACGTGCCAATACACAGCAACACAGCCACATACATGCGTGGTAATGTGCTGCTGCACACTTATAGATATACCCAGTATACTCAGAGGAGTTCACTGTCGATGCCTGCGTCTAACAAATTATGGCCAATGGCATAATTTAGCTAATTAAGCGGTAATGCTCGCAGCTAAGCTCCCCACCGAAAACCCGGCAACGCGCCGCGCCGCGCACCTTCAGCTTTACGTATGCTGCCTTATCACTGCCGATTCTCAAAGAGCGTCGACAGGCTGCTTTTGCTTCATTAAATTAACGTTGCAGTAAATTTCACTTTAAAACACAAATTAATTGCATGAAAACATGTGTATGTGCATGTCTGTCTGTCTGCCAGCCAGCCTGCCTACCTACCACCCACCCGCTCAGCTGTCAGCAGCCCTCCACAGGCGGCTTACATTCATTCGAATTAGTTTTTTTTTTTGATGTGGATTTGTACGACTTTGTCTGCATTTTATCGATTTACTACAGTCAAATGTCCCACATACGAGTATCTGCACATATCGTTCCCCTCCCGGTTCGCCTCCCGACCGCTTTGAGCCTTTCTGATTACATTCGTAATGCACTAATACATACTTACGACGATGCTGGCTAATGCATGCATGTATGCAGAGTTGTACTTCTATTTACTTTTGTGCATGCGTGCAAGCAGCAACAGCAGCAGAGGCAGCAAGCATTGCATACGAAAGCGTTATGCTCCAGTCGAACCCTTTGCATCACCGACCACCAGGCCCATCATCCTATTTTGTGTGCTACTTTTGCTGCAATTTGCATTTTAAAGGCAATTTAGTTGGACTAGGCAAGGGTCGGAGGGACGAATTACAGAATGACTTGGCATAGATGCACCAACGCACGCCTCTTCCTCTTCCTCCTCCTGCTCCTCCTCCGCCTTGCTCGCAAAACGCACTAACAAATTTACAAGAACTTGTATATGTAGCCATATAATATTGCATATATTAGCTCTCGAGTGAATTGCGCTTGTGTGTGAGGGTGTGGCTGTGGCTGCGGCTACGGCTACGGCTCGAACATGTTGCTTTTGATGATTTTGTATAGTCGCTACTTTGCTCTCACCGCTTTGCTTTGGCAGTGCGTGTGTGCCTTTTTCCACATTCACCTACTTAACTGTAAATGCATTCTGGCACATACACATGCACGTAAGTTTGTATGTATGCACGTTGTACAATGCAAATGTGTGCGTATTTGCTTTTGTGGGTGGAGTGGTTGAGTGAATGTCATTAGGCTTATAAGTTTTTGAAATTAGTAATAATGTTCGTACATGTAAGCATATAGCGATGTAAAGCGAAGTAATAATGATTATGAGTGCATATACATACGTATGTATGTATGTATGTACATGAGCGTAAGTATTCGTCTGGAGTGGAAAATTATGTGAAAGTGTTGAAGGATAATTATCCACAGCAGCGTCTGTGAAAGATCTACTCTAATACAACCGCCTCTTCAATAGTGTTGCAACTTTGTGCTGACGGCGCTATTGAAAAACTGGTTATAGTCCCATGAAAAGTAAAATCATTTTTAGTTGTAGTGGGTAAAGTACCCCCAGTAAAATTATCTGTTGAGCGCTTTTGTGTAACATTTTAACCCGTACACAGCTATTTTTAATTAACCTCTTCAAATAATGTGCCAAAAAGACCTATAACACTGTGCAACAAAATGAGACGAATAATAAAAGTCACGTATACGCTCAGGAAGCGCTCAAGAATATGGGACCCCCTGCTTGTCACTAAACGTCAACAAATTTTTTACAGTGTATTGAAGATTTTCTAATTTGGCCTCAAATCTACCATTAATCTTGCGTTGAAGGTTCTACAGCAAAATTTAGTGGGGCAGATATTTGTGGAACATTTTAACCCATTCTTTCTAACGCGTTTGGGTCAAGTCTAGTAGTAATCGGATTTTTCCGCCTTCCTGTTGACCCATTGATCTGAAAATTGGTATACACCTTTAATTAGTTAATTTGATTTTAACTTTTTGAGCAGCTGGCAACGCTCCTCAACGAATTTTAGATGGAAAACTTACTTCAATCGCTCTCGTTTGAGATTTCCGTTATCTTGGTCATTTAATTAATTTGGAATTTCTAAACATATGGCAATCCTCTTCAAAAATATTTTCAAAATAAAGCGATCTGCGAAGATGAGTAAACAACTTATAACTGTGAAAAACACTTTAGTTACGTATCAATAAACTAATATCGAAAGAAAAAACAACTTCAAGTCATTCAACTTAAATTTTATTTCGCAAAAAAATCTATGGAAAATTTTAAGAAAATTATAGAAAGCAGTTGGTTAGCGGTAAACTAATTATTTATTACCATAGAATTATGGAATATTTATATTAAAATTAAATAAAATATTTTTATATTTTACAAGAACATCGTGCGTTTTTCATTTTTTTCTTTTCTGCAGTTGAGTTTCGCGCACACGAACATATTTGGGAATAACCATTAACACCGATAATAACGCTAGCCTTGAAATCCAACGGTGAATCACTCTTACCAACAAGTGACTGAGAAGTAAAGTGTTCCTTCTCGTCTATCCAAGAGGTAATATGGCTGGACGCTGGCACGTAATTTTTTCGTCCATTTGGCTGTACGAATGGCTGCCATTGAAACCTGTTAAACCACTCTCGCTTTAAATCAGTCATGCCCAGCGCAGGGAACTTGCTTATGGAGTTCTGCCGACGTTGGGCATGACTGCTTTAAATCTTTCGGCTGAAGTGAGTCTTAAAGGACTTGATCGCACGTTTTATTTTAGAAGAATTAAGAATAGCTAATAGAAAGGTGAATATTCGGTATCTAGAACTGAAAATCCAGCTGCAAAACCATTGAGAGCTCATTCCCATACGATTTTTTAAAAAAATTTTTTCAAAATCTACCTTTAGAACTACTCAATTTGTTCTTGACTTTGAGAATGTTCAGACATATTGATTGTCGAAAATTCGGTATGCAGTTTTATGGCCTTTTAAATTTTAGTTGTAGTTGAAGTAGCTACGAAATACCTTTGATTTTTGGACTTATTTTTTTTTTGTTTTGTTGACAGTGTTACACATTTTTTTCAATCCTCTTTTAACTGAAGAAAATGAGCAAAATTTAACAGCAAGTCCAAGCTACTTCAAACCTGCTCTTTTTTATAAAAGACCTCTTATTAAATTTTGTCGAATTTTCCTAATTTTTTTAAAAGTTTTGAAATTTGGACTCAAATGGTTTTTGTTAGATAAAAAGCTATAGTTTCATAAAAAAATAATAAGCATTAAATAAAAAATAAAAATACTTTAAACATGTTCAAACATATTTTCGCCACTGTATTTGCTAAGTTGGACGAAGAAGATAAGTGATAGTTGCGAATTTGGTTTGAAGATAACATTTTATTGTCGGAGGCTGTATGTCAAGAAAACATATCAAGAATTTTCGATTTTCTTTTCGAAGACGCAAGAGTATGTGAAGCTTTAGCTCAAAGTATTCATAATAAAATATTCTTCATTCTGATAAGCAAGATAAATATATTTTGGTTCTATATAACGATGATGGTGCATAAAGAATTGAAGTCGGAATACTAAATAGTATTATTAGTAATGCTCGTAGAAAAACACAAAAAAATAAGAAGGCATTAAACCAGCTGTAGTGCAATCGATATAAAAGACAGGAAAACGTTCGCAAGTGGAGTACGAGTATGTATGTAGTATACTTTAGACAGCTTAGAAAAACTTAGAACAAGTTTTTAAGCTCATAAATATAAATTTAGTGTGTAAAAGTGATTGGGAATCAACATTTCGCCCCTGCAGTGGTCTTAAAAAATAGGAACACGTCTACATGGACACTTATTTGTATTCCTTTAAATCGCACATTAAAAACTAACAGCGCATACAGCAGAAAAGTAAAAAAGCTGGGTCGATAAGAAATTGCGATGGATGAACGTTATCAGTCAAAATGAGTTCCAATTTAAAGAATACACATCCGGCAATATACTTAAATGCAGCACACATACATATGCACATCGTTACTTCATCATTTGCTTGTAATGGTCTTCTCCGTTTTTTTCTTCACCTTTATACGAGTACGACCAGAAGAAATCGCTTCCACTGCTCTGATATTTTAAGCTTGTACGAGGACTTGCTTGTGCTCCTTGTTTTTTAATTGAATTGCATTTTATCCAAACCATTAAAAATTCTTTTCCACTCAACGAGTATAAAATGTATATGTGTATGTAGAATGTCTTCATGAATTCACACACACGAGTACCTCCCTCTGGCTGACATCGAGTGCACGCATGTCTTTTAAGGCCAGCAACCTGTCTGTCAAACATCCATTCAATGTGTACGAATATTTCGCTTATGGCTCTGTCATTTGCTTTATTTCTGATCTTAAATTTATTGCTGTTTTTCGCTTGGCATGGCCATTAAAAGTGTCACTATCCCTTTGTTCACAGTTTGAGTTGGCAATGAAGGAGGTGATGATAAGTGATGGTATGTGATGTATGGAGAGTTTGTCATCAATATGAGTTAATTTTCCTTTTTCCTCAGTTCTTATCAGCTTTTAATCCTACTCATATATGTATATAAGTTTGTGACTGAGTAAGTTCCTGGCCAACTTTGGATTTGTGAACATCCGAAATCAAAGTGAGATCATGTCTTAAGTAAAGAAGGTAGTACAGTCTGAATACAATAATGGCAGAGATTTCCGTGCCTACAAATAATTTACTTGCTTTCTTCATGTAATACTGCGTGCAAACGTGCAGCGCAGTAGAATAACACTTTTTAATCCATGGCTTATGATGTAAGTGGATTACCTTTAAATAAAACTGCCATAAATGTTCCCAACAAATGTCGTCACTTTGGCCTTGAACTACATATCTAATAACTAGACACATTGGCTTTTATTAACGTTGTGTAACGCGTATGTTTTATAGTTGTAAGGATGCTACCTACAGCTTTAATTCCCAATCAAATCAAATGAAACCGAAGGCAATAGCTGTACACATGGCGTACGCAGTGGCGGATTTACCGTAAAGGCAACATAGGCAGGTGCCTAGGGCGGCAAAATTTAGGGGCGGCAAAATTTTAGTTGAAAAAAAAATGATTTTTTTTTTAGTTAGCTGCACTGAAAGTAAAATTTGTCTTTGTATATTTTAAGACATAGGACAACACTGTTAGGTTTTTATTATACATTGCAATCGTCATTACTTGCAGTGTAAAGAAGCAGTTGAAACGTTGCTCTGAAAATGACAATCATCTGGGAGGTTACCACAATTCGACCACACTGACAAAAACAAGCGTACACAGGTGATTCGAGAATATTATTGAATCTTGGCAGTTTTCAATAAGTATTGTAGAAATTCTGGTTTCATTTCTGGTTGAACGCAATAAGTATTGCGGTTTTGGCATGCATAATCAGTCTATGTATCGCATTCTATATATTTTGTATCCCAAAACTGGTACTTTTACCTCAAAATACTCTCCTTATCGGAAAAAGGGCGGCGAATGCTGAATTACCTAGGGGTGATAAATATTAAAATCCGCCACTGGCCGTACTTACATATGTAAGTACTTACATATCTACATTTATTTTGCTCTTTAAAAGATTGTAGACGTCAAATCGTGTATTTACATGTATGTATGTACTTGCTTCAAAGCATCAGCTGTTGGCTTTTGAGTGGCAGCTGCTTTACGCTAAACATTTACTCCATAGCAATATTTTCTGAAATTGAATTATTTCGTTTTCAATAATAAACAATGCAACAAAAATAGTAATTCATAATATCAGTTTTGGTGAAGCAAGTCCACGCATAAGCTTGCAGGCATTTAAATACAAAATTTGTAGTATTCCCAACAACCGACCTGACTTCACTCAACTAAGACTGATTCTGGCGTTTATTAATTGAGTTAGGTTCTTTCCTTAATCTTTTTTGGTGGGCTATGTAAATGATGAGCGATCTGATTGACATATTATGGCAGCTGTAAATCTTTTCTTTCAGCAGCTGCAAACTTTCTAAACCATTTATTATGATGTATTTATATCTAAGGGTACAATCTACCCTTCTTCATCACTTCTACTTCCGCTTCAAATCATTTGGCCACTTAAAATGGATTTATTTTATTACATGCTCTGGTTTTGATTTCAATATTTTGCCCTTTCATTGTGTAGTGTTCATTATTGCAATAACAAAAGCTGTTAAGTGAACTTCTAAACCACGCTTCGGTTATTTTTTGAACCCAGCACAATAGAAAAGGGCAACAATACGCAATATGTCCAACCCAAAAAGTTTTAGTTTAATTAAAAATAGTTATTATACATATTTTTGAATGAACTTTTTGAACTACAGCTGCGTGAAATCTGTGGGTCGTTGTGCTGTGCTAAAATTAACTTCTGCTTGCTTCAATTGTTCAGCCATCAAGGCTTTTGAAAATGCTTTTAGAAGCCAGAACTCATTTTTTTTAGAAATAAAGTTTCGGGGCTTCCGACTCGTCTTCCCTCGCAATTGCGGTTTTAGTCAATTTAACTATTATTAGAACTATGAAGAAGTCACATTAAGCTCGATTGCTGATTTCTAAAGGACAGATGCGGTACACATATTCTACGAAAAAGTTCAACAATCTTATTCAGCCGCGGACCCAGAGTTGCTTCCGGCATAAACTTCATTTCAAATTCTCTTTCAAGCTACAGCAGTCTCAAAAACAGAAATAACACTGGTTTACAGCAAAATTGTTCACCGGATTCCAGTAACCAATTGCTATGTAGAATTGCTCCGGGATTCCGAAAATAAATTAAATTTTTTTCTATGGATATTACCGTTATTCATTTTTAACAAAAAATCCCTTTATCTTACGAACCAATTTAACAGTTTTAATATGAAATACTTTAAATGAAAGCTAATAAAATTCCTCATAAACGGTTGTACATCCCTTTGCGATAAGTCCGACAGTTTCTGAGAAATAAATTAATCATTCCAGATTTTTTGTTTTTTTTTTATGAAAAAATTAAAATTTTAACAGGGAAAAAATAAAAAGTAACAAACGCTGCGTAAATTTTCTCATTTGTGTTACAAAAAAAACGAAGCTACTAATGAATAAAATTTCTGCGCTATTTCATCTATTGATTTTCTTCGCTAGTAGCTTAATTTTAATTTTAATACAAAATAGGAAAATTTACAAAAAATAGTTATTTTTATTTTTTCCCCGTTAAAATTTGATTTTATCTATTTTTTTATAAAAAAAATCCTGAATGACTAACAAATTTCTCAGAAACTGTAATAATCTAAACTGTATTACAATCTAAACATGGAACAATTGCTAACTTTATTTGACAAATACATACATATATGATATTTTTTTACTTTTTATTAACAGCAAAAATTTCAAGGAAACAATATCCTACCTCCTTTGCATTCCATGCAGTAGTGCATTTTTCGAAAGAGCTTCTCGGATGATGAATGCAGTGAAAAGTGCAGTGTGAAAACAGGTTGGTGCTCCAGTAATTTTTAAGAAGAGAATTAATAATAAATTAAAATGAATCAGAGAACTATGTAGCGTTTTAAAAAGTTATTAAAACTAACAAGAAACTAATTGTAGCAGCAATAAGAACAGAAACATGCCCATTTACCCTCTCAGTACTAGCGTCTAATATATTGCGCACATTTTTTTCTGCTTTCAGCTCTTTTTCGTAAATGAGAGCTTTTGTTGTTAAGAGAACGGTGTTGTGGGGAAAATTATTTACAGTATAATTTACATCTTTCAATTCTCTGAACTTTCGAGCTGAAGTCTTCAATGTTTTGGTAAAAGTTCAGCAAAGGTTCATTGAAATTGAATTTACTTCACGGCGCCGTAGTAGGCCCCTCTTACTCCGTCAACACACTCAACCCTTACCCGCCCTTTTTACTTCATCCATGACTAACCTTGGCAGGTCCACCGCCGAAATGTAACAGTAATTAAACACCGCCACTTGAATTGCGTACGGATCTTTCCCTGGATATTGAGAGGAATTGCACAAGTGACGAATTAGCAAGCATCCTTCCCAGAAAGGACACGGTAGGTATATCAATGGCCACCTTGAACAAGAAGGTTATAAGAAAACACACATCTTGAGTTTCCTTATAAGTACTTTTACGGACCTATGCAGTGGCTTACCAGACACAAAAACAGGTGTCCGTGGTCATAGAGGTAAAATCTTAGAAGAAAGTTAGAAACGCTGGATTATTGGTAAATTTCATAGTGTCAACAAAATGGTTTGTACAAGACTAAACTCATAATACCCAGAGGGATTAATAGTTAATCTTAGCAAGTTCAGACTTTTTGCTCTTCACATGTTTTCAGCTTTTCAAAGCTTTTTTTTTGCATTGATCAACACGAAAGCGCCTTTGCGATGTCACAAAACACGCCGTGCCTTTTCTAGTTTCACATACAGACTAATGGTTGCACACACACATATGTACATATATACACCAACTACATGCACAAACTCTTCAGACAGACACCGGTGCTTATTATTTTTAGATACTATCGTCAACTTTACTATCTTCACACAAGTGCATACATATTTTTGGCAGATCAGATGCAACTTCATTCAAAGCTTAAACATTATCCAACTGCTTTCACGAGTTGATGTCGGAAATTGTCCTCTATTGTACGCCATGACAATCAGAGTAGCTTCAGTAAATAAAGTGGCAGTGAATGAATGAGTGAAAATTTCGGGAATACAAGCAAAGCGAGAAAACAAAAGACTGCGGGAACAAAACGAAATTTTAGTTTGGAAAGGCAGAAGACCAGACAAAATACAAGAGGAACCATGTTGGAAAATTTAAAAAAGAGACAATTTAAATAAAATAAAAGTCAGTGAAATTAGTGAAATGAAATGAATTGAAACAAAAGGAAAAGAAATGAAATAAAATCAAAAAAGGGAAATTAAAAGAAGAAAAAAATTAAATGGAATAAAATAAATGAAATGAATGAGAGAGTGAAATGAAATCAAATCAAATGGTTATTCTAAAATAAAATAAAATAAAATAAAATAAAAATAGATGGAATGAAATGGTACGAAATGAAACAACATCAAATGAGACGAAATTAGATGAAGTTAAACGAGACGAGAAATAATATGCTATTAAATAAATGTGGACACGGGTATGAAGCGGAGTAAAACCAAATTAACAAGAAAAGAGTGAAATGCAATAAAGAAATAGCAGGAAATAAAATGAATGTGAAAAATCCCGGACGGATCTTCATTTTTTTCCTGATTTTTCCTCCTTATAATAAATGTCGCAAGCTTAAAATGAATAACCGATTTTTATGAGCAGTTCCGTAGACTACAAAAAATTCGAAATTTCATGGCAAGGTTGATTATATCCACAAAAAAGAAACCATTATGTTTTCTCAACCCTTTTTAATGCTAAAATTTTCTAAAAAAAAAATAACAGCTGATTTTTTATTTTCTATAGATTTCCATACAAAATTTAAAAAATTAAAATCATTTCTCACACAAATTGCTTTCGTTAAATTTGCTGTAAGTGAGCTAAAATATTTTTACGAAAGAAAAAATTGTTTGGAAGAAAATTAGAACTATGAGTCCACCGGAACTAGGGTCTGGATCTAGGTCTACGTCACTTTAAAAGTGCGTGCAATTTCCTGATTCTCTAACACCATGCTATATCGAGGTCTAGAAAAAAATTAACTTAAAAATAACTTTAAAAGTATTCCTACAGCACCTATTTACATGAGCACAGCGGTTTCTTTAATTCTTTGATTTAAACTCCTTTGGCTCGTTTTCAGTACCCTCTCAACGCCAATTTAATTTCTTTTTGCGCACAGTTATGGTCATTTTTAATAACCTTTTCTTGTTGCTGTCAGATACCATGTGAATTCATGTACACCAAAAAGAGCAAAGCAATGGACAAAGTGTCTGGGAATAATGTAACAAATATGTCGTACTGGTCATTCAAAGAGCATAAAAGGAAAAACAAAGGTGCGTATATAAATTAAGTGCTTGTGTTACAGGAAGAACAGCAAAAACTTTGCGTACTGTATTCTGCCATTTAGCTCCAAAGACTTTTAAGAAAACAAAGTTACTTAAATTATGAAATCAGCACACTAAACGTTGAGCAAATTTTCCACACAACTTACACAACGGCTATTTTTTTGTATTGCTTTATCTGCAGTTGGATTTTAGAAATCGGTACGCTAAATTTCAATCGCTGAAATTCTCCTAAAAATATGCAACTCGAAATCCGAGCAGGTAGGCAATACGGATTCGTTATGTTTCCCTGGAGGCGTTTTATATTTTTGGACACAAGCCTTATTCATTTAGAGATTTTAAGCGATTTAAGCGCAAACTTACCGCTGCGATTTCTAGAATCCCGCTGCTGGAATGGGATTTGTCATAGAAGTTGACGAAGTGTTTTCTGTAGCGTAAACGCTTCCTCCGTTAGAGATAAAAATAAAAAAGACAAAACAAAATTAAGAAAAATTTATACTTTAAATAAAAGTTAGGTACGTTTGGATTTTATTATTATCAACTAGATCAGAAAATGACTGGAAATCTTTTCTTTCATTTTTTAAGCGACAGCGAAGTTTGTCTGAAAAGTTAAATATAAACTCTCCTTTCGAAGCCTTCTCAGGCTATAACCTGAAACATATCCAGATCACTATTACCTATCAAACTTCCAAGTTCTTTGGATTGGCTTAACCTTCAAAAGGTTCTGTCGCAGATAGCGAAATTGGCCTTGGAGTAGGCAATCGAAAAATAACTTTATAAGGATACGAAGAAGAACTTGTAATTGAGGTTTAAATAGATGATGACTTGCTCCAATTTGCTTCGGAAATTCTAAATCATACACTTCGGAGAAGTGGGAAATCTCGGAATCTGTTACAATTGTGAAACATTTTTTTACGAAATCAGATTTAATTCCTCTGGTCATCTAATCTTTTGTGAATCTTGTCACGGCGCGAGCTTACTGGATGGCTTTCGTCCCATCCGGCGAACAAGTTTTTGGGAAAGCGTATTTATGACTTAGCTTCAAAGAGATTTTCTTGGAAATTTGATTTTGCATTTTTTCGGAACAGCTTGAAAATTAAATCTGAAAAAATTACACGGCCTCAACAAGGTTATGTTTATCGCTGTAAGTGGTGAGATTAACCCAAGATTTACTGGTCAGCAAAAGGCAGAATTTATTCAAAACCTTTCTCTACTCCATCCGGCCCTGTTAAGTATGGTGCTTGGTTTTTGGGCTTTGGACTCCTCTGCGAATTATTTTCTTGAACATCAAGCCTACGTTCCAATAGTAGTTTATATTACTTCCAGCCTAATAATTTTTAACTTTACCTTTATCAATGAACACAAATATTTTTTTTTTTTTAAATAGCTGTAAACTACAACTACTCCATCATTTTTCATTTCAGCACGTTCCGCAAGCTTTTTATTAATTTTTATTTGTGCTTATTTTACTTGCCTTTATTTCTTCTTTGCTGTGTGTTACCTTTCCTCAAGTATTTTGCATAAATGCCGAAGTTTTTGTGTTTTTCCTTTGAATTTGCATTCTAAATGCGACCATAGTCTTTGCAGTTTACGTCAAAGTATGAGGATGATGTACATACAGACATCAGCGACAAGCTGAAAGCAGGCGAATCAGCTGCGACAGTACCAGGAAACCGGAAACAAGCATTGTTGTTATTTTAACTTTTATTGTGTTTCATGTTTCATGTAATGCGCTTAAGTGTCACCATATTTACATACAATGACACAATTGAGAATAAAACAACCACAACAAAAGCAACAAGGTGGATGTGTCAAGCCGTTTGGCATTGAGTAGCGCAAGTCCAGCGCTTAAAAAGGAAGTGCGTTAAGTAGCTCTTGCGGTTGTTATTTAAGATGTTTAACATACTTTTAGACAATTTTCCAAACAATAACTAAATGTAGGAGGAAGTCTTGCATGCAAATGATTTATTGCGAAAATTCAAAGCATTTGAAATCATTAATAAACTGTCGAAAAGTAGAGAGGTAGTCGTATCCATTGTTATCCAATGTGTAAGCCACAGTGTATAATTTAGTTTTCAAAATTTTAGTAAATGTCACTCATACGCCACGTAGCTCCTTATGGGTTTATTTTTCGACTTAAATAAATTATTTTCTGCATCAGACTAACTTTTTGATTTACTGTCAACAGGGCCTTCAAAGGATTTTCAGTTCCGCCAATAACGTATATTCATTTTCACATATCTAAACTGTTCATTTAATAATTACATAAATGAATGCTTGAAAGTAAAAACTAAACAACTTAAGTTATTTGAAAACTGCACACAGATTGTTGTTCAGTTGAAAATTGGACAACATTTTTTTAGCTCGTTGTTTTTTGATAATTCATTGCCCGTTATCTGCTTTCCCATCCCCAAATTTAGAAAAGGTCTCCGCTTCTTATGGACATAGAATTTATTCCACCTTTTTAGTATCAACAAAAATTTACGTCCAGTTTTTAAATTACCCAAAATTTATGTGCATTTTTAAAACGACCACACATTCAAGTTCAGATTTTAAATTCCCAAATTTTATGTGCAGTTTCTTAATTGCCAAAAATTCACACCCAGCCCTTTTTTAAATGATCACAAACTTATTTAAAGTTTTTAAATGACCTTACATTTATTATCAGATTTCGAAATATCAAATAAATTTTCTTTATTTAATATACCGAAAATGTATGTCCCTCTTTGAGGTTTTAAATGGTACACAATTTATGTCCAGTTCTTAAATTACCAAATTTTATATTGAAATAAAATGTACGCGTCCTTTTAGAATTACAAATAACTTATGCCCAGCTCCGAAATTACCAACAAATTATGTACACTATATAAATTACTAAACTGTAATTCCAGTTTTATGTCTAGTCTTTAAATGACCAAAAATGTATATAAAATTTTTAAGTGACGCAAAAATTATGCCTCTTTTAAAAGTCATGCAAAACGTATGTCCATTAAAAAACAAACAAAAAAATATAAATAAAAGTTTATTATAAGTTTTCCAAATTTCATAGTTGTTAGGTCAAGTTTAAAAAAAAGCATAACATAACGTTTCATTTTTAATGAAGCAATATTTACATCAAATTTTTAAATGACCAAAAGATATGCCAATTTAAAAAAAAAAAAAACTAAAATTTATGTCCAACCAAATATTTATATTCAATTCTTAAACCATATAGAAACTTTGTCCGTTTTTTAATTCAACAGAAACTTAATTACATTACTTTAAAAGCAAGAAAATCCCATATCTCCACACTAGGCCTGTTGCAATTTATTCAGAATAACTAACAGATAACAATCCTGGCAAGTGATAGCTAGAGAAAGTTTTAGACCTTGCCCCAAACTGACAAAAGGGCATGAAACTTCTATAGAAGATTTGCTCTCCTATACAATCCGCAGTAGGAAAAATGAGCTGCCTACAAATTAGGCCAGTGCTTCAGACATCTGCAATGACAAGTCAATAAGTTAAAGTAAAAATATATACATATTTAAAAGATGCGTTCTAAGAGAAGATAAATTAAGCTTGTGTGGAATGGACGGAAAAGTGAATCGTTGCTAATTTTTGTGGGTTTATTAGTCGAATGTACAGATGGCTTCCTGACATAGCCAAAGAGACACTTTTGTGAGAAATACTGAAACAAACTCGAACTAAAATAATCTTATATACTAATAGCAATTTTTTCTTTTTTTTTTTGAAACCGTTTCTTACTAAACCAGATTTTAAAAGGGCGGTTTAATTATCAAGTTTTGTTCTCATACTTTTTCACATCAAGTCTTTCAAAGAACTTTAATGAGTTTCGGTGTTTGATCCAAAGCTTTCCACTTAATAGCAGCAGCAATAAAAATCTAAACGAAACAATAAGAATAATTATAAAAAAGTTACTAAACTCTTCACAAAAAGTATGGTACTTAGATTTGTATAGATACCTTGATAAAATGTTAGAAAATTTTAATTTCTTTCTTTTGAAAATTCCTCATCATCTAATCAAATATTTACCATTTCCCAATGTTCCACTGAAGCAGCTGCTTTGAAGTGAATACACACATGTTCATTGATATATTTATATATTAGTAATGTGCATTAGGGTGGTCCAAAAATGCATGTGAAAGAGTAAAGTCAGAATTTGTATGCTTTCACGCCCTAGGATTGTTCTATACCGAAACAAATTTACCCTTATTTTTTATTTTGAAATCAAAAAACTTTTAGAGGTCGCTCAAAGTTTTCCATGTATTTTCAATGGGGAAAAATTTACTTTTCGGAGAAATGGTATGTGAGCATTAAAATTGCGACTTTACTTGTTTTGGACCACCCTAATGTGCATGCATATGCATGTGCACACTTTTGAACTTAAAATACAGTTGAATGTACAGTGAAGATATCGTTTACATTAGATTGTATTTACATGTCATTTTGTGCCAATTCTGGGAAAACTTTGCTCCTCACAACAAACTCGCTTCGTACTTAAATGAGCAGTAAAAAGTTTTTAATCGCAAAACAATTCAATGCTAAAAGCTACTACGTCGAAAAGTTTATTGTATGCAATATTTACGAGTGCTTATTTCTAAATAAGTTTGTTGCTTCTAAAGAAGTGTTGTATTTGTTGACGAATATGTACATATGTACATACATGCGAGCTGATGTTCATTTCCTTTTTCAATTAAGAAATACTAAGACTTTTCCAACCACAAAGTTTATAAATTTAAATGTGCCATTTGTAGAGTCTGTATCTATGTATATTTAGATTTACGTACACACATTTTATTGCAATTGAAGCAATGCTTTGATTAGCAGTACGTGTATTTATATAAATACATACACATGTGTGCATGTATCTACATATGTGTTTACGCCGTATATACATAAATTTATTTATGTTGGTTGAAATTGCAACCGAAACCTTTCATTTAAATTTATGTACACACACATACATATGTAAATATATAATAGATAAAGCCAAAAGAACAAAAATGACAATCAGAAATTTTTGGTCTGCAAGCAATAGATTAGCCACATCTTGGTGACATGGATAATATGAATTTTAATATTCTTTTCAACAACAAACTTCTACTTATTTCGAAAGCCAGGCGGTCTTCAAAGCTACTGTATCGAAAAAAAAGTCTTAACCGGAACCATTGCAGACAGGAAATAGTCGTAAAAAATCTTGCATCGGCCAAGATCGCCTATTCCTAGTGGTGGTTATGCAGAAAGGCATGGAAGAGGCACAGAGAGCTAAATCCAAAATCTTTACCGGAGAGCTATATACCAAACAAAAATTATTTTGTAACGATCTCCTCCTTTTTCAGTATTTTTTCTTTTTTTCCAGGATGGACAAGAAAAGGCACCACCCTCGGGAAATTCAGCTTCCAAGGCGAAACTGTCGATAACGGACTGAGGTTGATCGACTTCGATGGGAGCACAATAGTTTTGCAGCTTAATTATGCACTCGCCTGGCGTTAGCGATACCACCAGCTCAGTCAGATTCTGTAAAGACCTCTCAGGGCGCCTTCGAGGCTTCAGACCCGGCGACTCCGTGTTGTGTGATTTCTTTAATCTGATATTTGAGGAGATAATAAGACCTGCAGAATTGAACCGCTCAGGAACAATTTATTACAAAAAAACGTAGTGTTTGTTCTGTTTTTTTCGAGGCTGGATAAGGAGGCAAAGCGAATGGGTCAGGTGCTAAGTGAGGACAAGACGAAGTACATG
The DNA here is from genome assembly GCF_013731165.1 of Rhagoletis pomonella. Classification (NCBI taxonomy): domain Eukaryota; kingdom Metazoa; phylum Arthropoda; class Insecta; order Diptera; family Tephritidae; genus Rhagoletis; species Rhagoletis pomonella. Next base: position 34,081,287 of record NW_023458556.1, read on the forward strand.
CTGTCATCAGACCAACAGTCAGCGCATACGCGCCTTGGAAATCAGCATTAACAACAATAATAGTTTCAGCACCGAAATGCAACGCACAATCACTCTTGCCAACAAGTGCTACTTTGGACTAAGTAGACAATTCAGGTAGGCAATTCAGAAGTAAAGTCCTTTCTCGACGTACGAAAACCACACTCTATTGGTCTGATTATGGAAACTTAACGTAACTTACGGCTCTCTCTTAAAAATTCTGTTAAATGGGTGTTGCTTATAGTTGAACAGCCGAAACTTAACGTAACTTAATGCCACGTCGAAATCGGTTTCATTTTGATCCTCTAAGTTCTATGTTCCGTTAAGTTAAGTAAGTTGCCATAATTAGGCTTTATAAGTTACTCATCATGCACGTCAGACCACGTCAAAAAAGAAAACAATCCTGCAATACAACCGGAATAAATTTCAAATTTTAGCATTTGATATAGTAGTGATGCTCCCTGAATCTCACCTCTCTAGGACAATTGTAAGGGGGACGGCCGCGAGCCTTTAGTTGTCCTATACGAATTACAATTAATAAAATGAGTTCTCTCCTTTTGCGTATGAAACGATGGCGCCTATGCATTATTTCGCGAAACATTGAGGTCAAATTGCTACAGAAATCTCGCAATTTGGCACCAGTGGAATGCTTTCTCTGGCGCTGCGGAAAAAGTGTGGTCTATGAAAATAAACCCGCGAGGATTCCAGAGCTGTAGAAGGAAATCATAGGCAGAGACTATGGCAAAAAGTCAAAGAAAATTTGTATATACACAACCCATGTTACCAGAAGAGTCGAGGTGGGCATTTTACGGATATTGTGTTTTGTACATAAAAGCCATAGACCAAACGAAAATGGAAATGGAAAAAAGAAAACTATTTCCACAAATTTGGTTGCGCTTTATAAATTCTGACGACATGAGGCCTATCCCAATAAGTAACTAAGTTATAAATTCAATAATTCATATTTTAAGCGCACGTGTGCAATTTATCAATTCATTTTTGAATGTATATATGTATTTGGCTGTATGCCAGACAAGCACATATTTATACTCCTAGATATACATAAACAAAGTTTTCTCTCTCTTCAAGCATTTATAGATTCAATTTATATTTTACGATTGCACTCAAATTTATTGATTTTCAAAGCCACATAGGCGGCTAGCGAGGCTATAAAGAAAAAGATACGAGTTACTCAAGAAAAACTACTTTACAAATTCCAGTAGCAAAAAATAAATATGTATGTGTATGTATAAGAAGGAAAAGTTCAGTGAAGAAAGCAGTAAGGAAAACCACAAACCACAATGAAGAAAAACGCAAACTTCACAGCGCACAAGCAAAGGGAATGGTAGAAGCAATAATGAAAATGAAAAACGTACGCTAACTGTGTGGAAAAAGTGATGAACAATAATATAATAATGGAGAACTAACTATTGAGAAATTAAAAATTTCCACTAAATTTAATGTGCAGTAATTGAAATGCGCGCAATGGATGCGGGATATGAAGTATTTCTGAATTACATGCATTTAAAACTAAGTTTTTCAGTTGCCAATTTTTGAGTCTTTTTTAATGGACTAACTGAATACTGCAAGAACGACATTAAAAACTTTCTAATTTGAAAACTTAAATAATATAAAATAAAAAAATAATAAAATTTTGCATTCCATTTTAATGAAAAGTTTGAATAATATGAAATGCAAATGCTTATCTTTCACTAGTCCATACATTTCTGATGTAAAATATTTAGTTCTGCTAACCAATTTTTTTCAGATACCACAAGCCCTTTCCTTACTAAAAGGCATGAGAATCAAAAACGAAGAACAAACCTGAGATGGTACTCATGCTGTGCAGTTTCATATACATACACACATACCTACGTGGAGCTATGCAACAATATTGTGATTTCTAGTCACAAACACTTCCGGTTTTACTTTACCACCAACTCCACCCACCTTTTCTTTATGGCCACTAGAATTTCTGAAATAACCTCTGTGAGTAAGAACCTTGCCACATGGAATCTCCTAAATGTCTGTCGAAGTTTTGGTATGAACGTACATTAGTAGCATTAAATCTATATCTATTTGTACTTATAAAAGTGCAAGCTGCTAAGAACAAGAAAGTATCGTTGGCTAAAAATTCAAAGAATTTTAAACGAAAATCAATAAAATGCGGTTGTGGTCGATTGGCAACTGTAGTGGTTGACTTTAGTTACCGAGATTTCTCAATTCATTTAATATTTATTTTTGAGCAAAGGAAGGAAAAGTTATGAAAACCGAAGCAAAGTTTTACTTAAGTTTCCCAGCCGCCTGAGTAATTCAAACTAACGGATATGCAACCATATACAGAGGTGCCGCAGCTGTGGTAGTGCATGGCTTTGCTTTTGTGTGGCCATTGAGATAACTGTGCTTGGAATGTGTACACAGAAATATAAATACGAGGGCAGGTTCCAAAAGTTCGTGGAATGGAAGGGGCGCTGCTAATTGGGAACTTGTTATTAGTCAAGTTTGAACCCTATTGTGTCATTCGTTTAAACAAGTCAATCTGCAATTAAACTGAAATCGAACATCGTGCCGTGATATGATTCCTTACCAAGCAAGGAACAAATTCCCCCGTCTGAAGGCAAAAAAAAGTAATCTGCATTATTTGGAGTATCAGATACCACCATTTTGGAAATCCTACATGATCCATTGGGTATGACAAAAATCGGAATGTTTACACCGCATCAGAAAAAAAGCAGCGCGTGGACGCGTCTACGCAAATTTTTTGAGCTGTGTGGAGATGAACTTGCATAGATTTTGGAGCGCATTATCACTGTAGATGAAACAAGAGCTCATAACCTTGAACCTGAGTCGAAACAAGAGTCCATGCAATGGCATAAAAAGGGCACACCATCCCCAAAGATGTTCAAAGTATCGGAGTCGGCAGACAAATTTATGCCTACGGTTTTTTGGGACTGTGAGGGAAAATTGCTTATCGATTATAAAGAAAAGGGTTTGACCATGAAGGGAGCACACCACGCAACCACATTAGAAAGATAACGGAGGCATTCAAGAAAGAAATGGCTTTAATATTTCCGTACTTGACCTACAACTAAACCGGCACTACGTATCAACTTGGCTTCCGTTAAGGGCAGAGCACTACTTGAACGAAAGTTCAAGAGAGAACTGTCCTAGTAGCGTTAGACTTATGAAAGGCCTTCGACACCATTTTTGTTACACCATGTCATTAAGGGGCTTTCAGACTTCCCCTGCTTCCTCTTAGACGGCGAATTATCTGAGTCGTCGATAGTCGTCCGTACTCTTTCGAGATTAGACTTCGAAGCCAAGAAGCATTAAACAGGGCATTTTCACACAAATGTATCTCGAAGCTTCCTCAGCCAACAGAGCGAGTTTTACGATCTTAGGGCCGTTTGCACTTTATTAAAACAAACTTCACATCAAGTATTGAGGAAACTATGGAGACATATTTTTAATAGAAAAACGAGTAATCATCAACTTATGATAAGGCAACAGTTCACAATAAGCCAAATCAGTGAGATTACAAGCTAACCAAACTAAAAGGCTTCCTAAGAAACTAGTGAATTCAAACGAATTTGGTACCTTTACATAAGCAAATGACATTTTGTCAGTGGCGAGATACACATACATACGTACATATGCATGTATGCCCCAAAAAAATTCCATTCATAAAGTAAACAACCATTACTTGCTATGTCTGCTGTGCTTGATAGCTAGGAAATTTTCCTCGTTGATCTTCCACAGCGTGTGAAGCCAAACAAAATTAGAGTCAATAAAAGTTGGCCACAATAGTTTTTAATGAACTCTTGCCTCTGCTAGTTTGGCCTTTAACGGCCTACAAAATGGGTGCTTTTGAGCATTTGTGGCCACTAGCGGCAGCAATAGCAACAATAACCACACATCTCAAGCGACACAAAGCACACATACCGGGGTCCTTAGACTGGCAATTCGCCGGCAGCGCAATGACATTCATAAAATACCATAAAATGCCTTCGAATTGGCCAAAAATTTTTATGTCGTAGTTGTAGCTGGTCAGACAGTTAGTTGGAAAGCCAATTTTTACCATTCCTTCTGCTGTGAATTTTAGCATATATTTGTATGAGCTATAGCACACTTGTATAAGTATGTATGTATGTATAGTTAATAGTGTTTATGTGCCGTCTATGGCTGCTATTTACCGGCATATGTGCGCCTAATTGCACTTTCATAGCTAAATGTGGCAAGCAGCCAGTAAAATGTGAACATTTCAAAAGTTAAGAAACCTGCCAGCGATTTACTCGCTCTGTATTTGTGTATGCATACATATGTAACAACGTTCGAGATTTGAGCAAATCAAATGTAGAATTTGAATAGCACAGGATGTATTCACTTAGGAAATGACTTTGGTTGGCAGTATTCGAGCTTATCAGCTTAAGCTAATTTAAGCTTCAAATTTAAATGAAGTCGTAAAACTTTACATCGGTATCTTTATGTTTTTGACCCAATTTGTTAATCACTTTTATAGACATAAATGCATACATATGTACGCACTTACTTAAGCTTGTTGTGACTGTATGTTTCTAGCTATTGTAAGTTAGCTTAAGTACTATTTAGATTAAATATTCAACAGCAAGAGAATCGACGGACATTCACGAATGTTTTTAAGTTTCAAGTTTCAAGTTTTTTTTTTATATTTTCTTTATTCCTTCAATTTCGAATTAGCAATAAAATATCGCCATATATTTAATAAACATTCTAGCATTTTTTTCTTTAGAGCTGCAAACAGCCCTTTAGGCTGAAATTATTTGCCCTAATAAGGACACGCAATAAAAAGTGGCTAAACTATTTGCTGGATTCGCTTGAAATACTTCCTCAAATTGTATCTTTTCGTTGCAATTAGATTAAAAAAAAAATTAAATTAATTCCAAAAAAACTAAATGAAATAAAAAAAATAAATAACGAAAATAAAAGAATAAAAGAAAAAAAAAATTTGAAAGAACAAGAAAAAATATAAGTTTCTAAAAGTTAAATTAAATAAGGAAAGAACGAACTAAAAATATAAAAGTAAATACTTAAATGGAATTAAAAAATGTATTTATTTTTAAAACTAAAATTCAAAAATTAATTAAACAAAGAAATAAATTAAATGAGATAAAAAAAATATTTTTCTTTTAAATCAATAAAATCTAAAAATTCAAAGAAAGTTTAATTAAATTGAAAAGAGAAGAAAAATAGATGAGTAAAAGAAAAAAATAAAAAAAAGTTCCTAAAAGTAAAGTGAAAGAAAATTAAACTAAGTTACGGAGGTAAATTAAATTAAATTAAAAAGAGAAAAAAAATTATCAATAAAAAATCACTAATAAAGTAAGTACCTAAAAGTAAATAAAATTCAGAAAGCAATATTTCTTATTTTAAAACATAAAAGTCTAAAAATTAAAAGAAAATTAAATTCAAATAAAATGCGATAATTTAAACAAGTAAGTTTTGAGCAAAAAACTAAACCGAGTTCAATTTTTATATAAAAATTTAATAGTACCGTTAATTTCTTCATGATCCAATGATCGGATCTAAGGCAAATTAGTACACGATCACCCTTACCGACGAATTGATAACCTCCTCCTTTTTTGAAGTCGGTTAAAAAGAAGAAAAAAATAAGTTTCCCAAAATTAAATGAACTTACATTTTTTTTTAATAAAATCTAAAAATTTAATTACAAAACGAAAGAAATAACAAGTAATTTTTAAGCAAAAAACAAAACCGACTTCAAGTCTCATATAAAAATTTTGGATTACCGTTAATTTTTAATTTAGTATGAGACCACCTCTGAGACACTACCTTTCCAATACAAAAAGAATTTTCGAAACCGGTTGACGTGGTCTAAAGTTATGCGGTAAGATACATAAAAAAAAATATTCCGACGAATTGGTAACCTCCCCCTTTTTTGGAAGTCGGTTAAAAATAAGAGAAAAACGAAATTTCTAAAAATTGAATTCGATTGAAAATATGCTTCTTTTTAAAACAATAAAATTTAAAATAAAATTAACTAAAAATAAATTAATTAATTAAAAAATAAATAAACAAAATAAAAAACCTAAAAGCAAAATGAAATTAAGAAAACAATAATTTTCCTTTTAAAACATAAAAGTCCAAAAATCAAAAGCAAATTAAATAAAATTAAAAACACTTATTTAAAACAGAAGAAAAAAAAAGTTTCCCAAAATTTAATTAAGTAAAAAAATATTTTTTTTTTCTTCTTAACATAATAAAATCTAAAAATTTAATTATAAAATGAAAAAAATAAAGACAGGAGAAAAATGACGGTTCTAAAAGTTAGATGCAATTAAAAATATGCTTCTTTCTAGAATAATAAAATTAAAATAATTAAAAATAAAAAAATGAATTAAATAAAATAAGTTCTTAAAAAAGTATTTTTCTTTTTAAAACAATCAAATCTAAAAATTAAATGAAAATTTAATTAAGGAAAAGAAAAAAAAATTAAATTGAAAGAAAGAAAATAAATAAATTCAAAAAAGAAAAAATCTGCAACCCGTAGGCTCGACCCCGAATACCTCTAATGGTACTAACTCGGCCATTCCGACTCCAAAATGAAATATGTACAAGTGTTTTCTATCAAATTACCTTTGCATCATAAAAGATGGCAAGGCACTTTTTCATTTTTTTTTTGTAAGACTTTCTGTGCCAGAATAAACAAAGTTTTCCAAACCATCTAGCCTGTTGTCTTCCAATTTCTAAGACAACAGACTTTCAACTATATAAAAATATCAATTCTGAGCAATTTCTGGGCGGTGGGCATCATTATTGGTCATTCAATATCTTTCTTAGTGAGCCACAGACAAACTTTGAAAACTGAATTCTCGCCGTCATCGATGCCGTTCGATATTTTTCGGAAAGCAAAATAGACAGAAACTTATTCTTATTTACTCTCACCTTAACTCAAATCCAAGACCTGATAAATATGTAAATGAGGTACCAAACGGTTCTCTGATGTAGGTAATTAACAACGCCGCCATTACTGTACATGTAATCATTATACTGTGTTCAGCAGCATTTATATATGCAAAACTATCTCTTCTACATACTGCACATTATAGTATTTGTTGCTTTACTGGCTTCCCTAACTGTTTAACTAAAATTACATTTTCTACATATTTTTTGGAAATGCATTTTAACTCTGTATATATTTTTGCATTTTCCCTTTGCTAATGTGACAATTTGCCTTTATTCTATTTCACTTTGCTGAAGGCATATGCATGTCAGCCCGCCCAAAGGCGTTCCGCTGGTTCGATTGTCAAGCAAATTTTCGTGACAGCTGTCAAGCTGTTTCCCGGGTAAGATTAGCCAAATGTTGGCAACCATTAAACATTTATGCTGTCACTGCCATTATGATGGAATTTCAAGAAAAGAAATGCTCAAATCTAAGTGTTGTGGTACAATTGCAAATTTTCTAGCATTTTGATGGAGACGAAAGCTAAAAAAAATTTAGCTGTAATTTGTAGATACATACTTTTCATTTGTAGAGTTGTACGAACAGTGACGAACAAAAGTACTGGCACAGAGAATTTTTTGCAGTGTAAGAAAAGCTTTTTATTCAAATTTCTTTTCGCAAATTTTTAATGGGGTACGCATTTTTTTCTAATTCCTATATTTATTTCATACCTTCTTAAAGAAATTGGACGAAAATAGTTTAGAATAAGATGATTTTTCTGTATTTACAGAGTCTCAAAGTTAAACAATTTTCCTAATCGGACAATTTTTGAAGTGAAACTTCTTTGCGTTCGGTTGTGAGTAAATGAGAACATCGATGCAACGAAAAAGCGACACACTCACGAAATCTAATTCCAAACGAAAAAGGGACAAAAGAAGATATAGGAGGACTAAGTTTAAGATTAGAATTAATATTGAGATTAAAATAATTGTCCGTTGTTATGCCGGAAAATGCTCTTAAAATACGGAAAGATGAATAATATTTAAGAAGGTTTAGGTTTGAAAATATTTTAGGGTTGCCACCTGTTTGAAAAGCGGAATTTGATTAAATAATGCACAAGCTACACATACGAATATGTTTGTCAAACGAAAGAGTATTAAAAAATCTTTAGTGTGAATATTTACGATATTTTCGAGGTATTTTAAGAGGGTTGCCACCGGTTTAAAAGTTTAATTCGCAAGTTAAATTAATAACTAAAAGGTGTGTATTAATCAAAAAGGTTGTGGAGAGACTTTGTTTCAATTAGATTTATAAAAACTTTAATTTGAAAATACTTTTGATTAGGGGTGCCACCTATTCAAAGTCACATCTATCTTATTATGGGTAAGGCTTCCTCAAGTGGGCCCCGAATTTACCAAGATTAATATTTTTCAATGATATTCAGGCAGCGCCGAGATTTGTAGTCGGAAAGTACACTGTGTAAATTTTGTTGCAAAATTCCAAGTAGTTTTTTTTTTAATCAACAATTGAAAATTTTTGCAGTGTTTTTGGAAATTTTTATTTTTTTTCTTTGAAAGTAAGTGTCCGAATGAAAAAAATTGTTTGGGAAGAGTTAAAAAACATTAAACTATATAATGAAATTATTTGCGGTACAAAAATATTTTTTTTCGCTTTTCAATATTTTTTATGAAAAATTGAACTTTTAAGCAATTTCTGCGCCTCGTGGACGAACATTTTTAACAACAACTTCTGTAATAAACTTTTCTGCATTTACTTATGAAAAAATGCGCGCATTTCGATATAGTTTTGTCGGAATGAATTTTTATTTGCCCGCGTGCGGGCCTGACTCTCGTCGCTGTATCGCGCGCAATCCGCGTTAACTTCTTGCGCAAGAAAGAAATGCACGTTTCAATCGTTCCACTTTTATTTCTCGTGCTCGAATTTCGCATGCCCTATGTATATATGTATAATCCACGAAGGCAGTTTTTTTGAAGGTCATCAGATCTGCACCGTTCTTTTTAACTTCAAAAATTGGGTGTTCTGGGCCTGTAGATGTGAAATAGCTGTAAACGTTTTTAAGTAGGAACTTTTTATCGGTATGCGGTGGTTTAAAATTAGGGAAACCGTACCTTGTGAGTGGGATTTAGATGAAACTTTGTCACACGGATGACTAACATTTGAAAATTGTTTTTAAGTTTTTTAAGAGGATTGCCATCTGCTTAAAATCTTAAATTCAGTTTTGTTGTTTTAACACCATGCGGGGTTACGAGTAATAGAGAAAGAAGAAGTTTCACTTCAGCTGCGCGTGGGATCAACTAACAACTATTTTTTATTAACATTTAAGACTGCTGCTTAGCGATCATCATTATAATCGGATCTCTGTGAACTGCAGTGGTAACAAATTATTGCTTTTTTTTAATTTAGAAGTACTCTTCAACTAAATTCTGAAGCATACGACAATGAAACAAATTTTAGAACCGTCCTGATTCACACACAATTACCCAGCAACAGCTGCAGCTAAAGCACATAACTGCCGGTATTTTACTAGAAATTTTATTTAATATTTGTAATATACTTTTTGTACTTTTTAATACGAATGAAATGGCGAACTCATATCGCTAGCCTTAACTTGTATACAAACATTTCAAAATAAATATAAATATAAGCACATTCACACACATATGCGTGTGTGTTGACAAAAGCATGTAAATATGTACTTGTAAATATATACATTTTTGTATGCACATGTCTGTATGTTTATTTAAATATGCCAGCACTTAGCCACAGTCCGGCAGCGCTCCAGTTGCGTACGAATAAATAAAACTTTTATTACTTGTTTAAATCTGTGCAAAATATATGTATGTATGTATGTACTCAAGTAAATGTAAGTAAATATTTTTATAAAGAGATGAGTGGTGGCTGATGGTTTAGCAAGCGTTGTACGAAAGTTTCACTTTTCAAATTATTTTTTTTTATTTTGTTTCGCGTTTGTTCGGATCACTTGTACGCACGTATAGCAGTGTAATGTTGTTTATGTTTTTGATTGTACTTTTGTTTAACATAACTATTTATTTTATACTCAAATGCAGGCGAGACTTCAACGAAACATAACGAAAAGGGCAACCAAAGCAGCAAGAGAAAAACCATTAAAAAACAAAAAAAAAACAATATTGTTTAAGTGAATACTTGTTGGCAAATTAATCAGAAAATTACCGCTAATAACCGCGAATAAAAAATATGATATATCAAAATTTATATAAATTTAAAGAAGGCATAAAAACAATGCAGAGGCTCTTACGTAGCAGTAAGGAATTATATAAAAGAAAAAATAAATAAATTAAATAATAAATAAAATAAAATACAAGTAATTTTTGAGCAAAAAACAGAACCGAGTTCAATTCTCATAAACAAGTTTTAGAGTACCGTTAATTTCTTCATGATGCAATGACCGGATCTAACTTAGTAGTTCCGTTAAAAAAAAAAATAATAATAATCATAGAAACCGGTTCACGTGGCCAAAAGTTATGCGGTAACATACATACATATTATTATTATTATTATTAAAAATAAATATTCCGACGAATTCACAACTTCCTCCTTTTTGGTAAGTCGGTTAAAAACAAACTAAAATTAAATTAAATTAAAAACAGATATAAAAACCAATAAATCAATAAAAAAAATCGATATTTTATAGATAAATTTGCCATAAAACATAGTAACAAAATCAAAAAATGCATAGACATATACCCTGCGACTTCGGACGTAGCCTATGGTGCGTTTTCAATTGTTGAGCTGAGGCAATGAATGGCAGTCTCAGTGCAAATTGATACCCTTCAGAGGGAATGTCCCTGATGTGCTTGTCCATGCCTTTTAGAAGAGAAGAGTTCAGGCTGATCAGGTAATAAGAAGAAAGTTCTGTGGTTCCTGCCTTTGATGCGAATATGACCATAGCCTCAGTCCATTTGTGGCCCAATAAGAGCAATGCTCTATTGAGTTTTGAGAATACTATGTAGAGACTGCGGGAGCCAATGGTAGACGTTAACAGTTATGCGCTTAAATTGAAGACAACGCATCTCAATTCTGACTGAGTTCAGGTACCAACTGATCTTTTAGGGTGTCCATAGCGTTTTTATGATGCTATGATAGAGCTTTCGGGAGAATGTTGAATTCTTCGCAGTAGTTCCTTCACCGAAGTCCCTTTAATTTCCTTCATTGTTTGTTGTAGGATGTAAAAGCTCTGTTGTCGTGCTTATATTTGATTATTCCATGGAGACAGCTACTCAAGCTGCTAAGAAGTCGTAATGAGTACTCTAGGAGCTATTCGATGTCGAAATCAGTACGAAAATGATTCTAAATTAGCAAAATGTTCATATCAGACCGTCGTATTTAATTACTATTAGCTTCGCCCATAAAAAATAAAAATAAAAATAAATAAAACTTGAACGTATTTGGTGTGGTGAACTCATCAAAAAATCATTCAAGTCAACATAAAAATCCAGCTTCTGTGAAAGATAAAATTAATAGTATATCTTTATGCACATGCACATATATGTATGTATGTTGATATTAGGGTGATTGTCTCGGTTTTTCCAAACCGGTTTCCACCGATTTTTTATTTTTTTTTTTATCTATGTATAGGCGGTTTTTTTGAAATCTTGACTTTTCGAATATCGTATAAACCGGATTTTTTGTTCGAACAAACCGTTTTTTTTTTTTTAATTTTATCCAAATCTTGACCTCTGAATAATACTTTAAGGGTTTTCGTAGTTCTGCAGTTCAAGGAAAGCCTCTAAATATTTGATTCCAATAAACGAATGATTGCGGCTTAAAAGCTTTGTACGTGTTTGGCCGAGCTTCTCTTCGCATTCGTGTTCTGATTTTTTATGGCAGAAGGGCACTCGGAGGGTTGCCATTGTCTGCGAAATCCGCTTGAAAAAACTTCTGTTGATGTTGCTGGATCCAGAAATTGAACCAGGGATCTCCCGAGTGGCAGTAGGTATCTCATATAAAAAGTTGTTTACTTATTTTTCTTTGCCCTTTTCCTTATAAAAGCTATATTTACTGTTAATAGTTTTATTGTATTTTTTGGTCATGACTTCCTACCAAGGTAAGCATTTTCACTGCATAAAAGCTATGTAAAATAAAACCGGTTTATCCGGTCTTTTCTTAATTTCAAAATCGGCAACCGGTTTTTCTCAAATTGCAAATTTTCGAATAACTCGAAAATCGGTTTTGGAAAAAAGACGAATAATCGAATACCCTACTTGAAATGTATTGTACGGCTACTAAAGTGCGTAAGTTCATAAACAAACGCAATCAAATTTAATGCTTTAATTATGAACGACGGAAGGATGCGGAAGAGTACACACAAAGTTTTCACATTTTCGCTCTAATGTGGAAAGACGGAATTTCGGTGATGTTAACCAATGAATTCAAAATGACATTAAAGCCGTAGATATGGTTAAGTGGAGAAGACTAAAATGCCATAAAAATCTTGGCTGCGTTTAGTGCTAAGTGGGCTGAGGTTATGGCCTATAACTTAGGTAAACGTATGCCACAATTTAGGTACTCGTTATTATCTACGAAATCAGGCGGAAAATGTCTATAAATTCGCAAAGGTGTATACTTACATAAGTTAGTCCTTAATTTTCCTACACCTGAATGCGTTTATCTATGTAATTACGCACTCATGCATACATGTACATACATATGTATACATATGTAGCTAAGTGTATAATTACGTGAAGTCGGAATGTGTACTTTTACGCCTCACTGTATGTCTATTGAAGCAAATTACTGACAGTTGCTCGGTGCAAATCACTTTTCGATTTGCAAATTTGTAATTAACACGCATTAGCGGTTAAGTATTATTTAAGCCACATGTAGCAATGGCAAAACGGTTAAATAACCATCAACAATTAATGCGGTAATGTTTAAGCGGTAATTGAAGGCTTTTTAAGTTCGTACATTAAGCTATTTGTAGCCACGATTGCCTTAAAGAAGTGGATTATAGTTTGGCATGTGCTATAAAAGGATAACCAAATATGAGCTGTTTATTTTGAAAAATCCATTAGTCATTTCCAGCTCTTGTACTTAAATGGTTGGCTACTTCTAACTGAATGCATATGTAAATCATTCTACCGTCACAAACTAATGACAAAACGTGTTACCTTTGGCTGATGAAGTGGAACGGATAGCAATCAAATTATCACTGAACTCAAACGAGATGTAAGGACTTACGCCACTTTCAAAATAAACCGCACATATGGCCGGCTACTACAACTTGACCAGACCCATTTCTAACATCGCACCACCTTTCCATCGATAAAAAAAA
>NW_023458556.1:34094588-34107731 GCF_013731165.1 Rhagoletis pomonella
CAGCGCTTATTTCGAATTTCGTGTACTCGAACACCATAATGTGTACGCGTATCCGTATTTGTATGTTTATGTATATGAAGAAAATATACAAATTCATGTACATACAGACATATTAGAGGGCTGCATGAATTCATTCAAACTTCTAGCCAAACAGAGTACAGTAGATATGAATATTTTACTTTACATACAAAACACTCAGCGTTTGGAATTTTGTAAGTTATGAATATACATTTTGTTTTATATTTTCTACCTTCAAATGGAATAATGTGAATGAATGAATGGAAACCAATCAAATCATTCAAACTCATTTCGGTAAAAGTTTTTTTCTACAAACAAGTTTTTTCGTATGTAATAGGAGCGCAGCAATACATACATATATACATATGTATGTTTGTACATATGTGCATAGAAAAAATATTTTTGGATATTCATACAAAAAATTGTCATTTATTTCAATTCAATTTATTTTCACTTTTTTTGAATATTGTAATGTCGACACAAATATCAGAACAGCTATTCACTCAAATTCCAAAAAATTTGAAGCCAGAATCATTCATTCGTTTTGTAAATGAATAATTCATAAGCCGTTTTGAATGCATTCATGCAGCCCTCTAATACATATGTACCTCGCATCAAAAGGTGAACTGTCTAAAAACACCTGTTGCTTATAAATTCAATCTGACTTAAGAATTCGAACTGCTAATACTGTGTCGCGAAAGGCAATTAATAACATATCCACAATTTTCGTATGGCCCATATGGTCCATATGTACTATGTATGTATGTATGTTTGTATAAGTCTGCAGCAAATTCTAAACTAATTTTGTTATAACATTTGCAAAGGAAAGTCTCTTGAGCTTCATTAATTACTACATCATCTCAGCTGCCAAGTGGCATGTGGCAAGCAGTAAGAGTTCATCTATCTGCATGCATATATACACATATACATATGTACAAACTTATTGGTCAATTCATATCAAATCAACCAATGATTGGAATCGACCATTTTTGATTTGGATAAATTTTTGACAGAACTTTTCTTTTATCATATAACGAAGTTCTGCTAAAGGAAAAATATTAAATATTTTCCTTTTCGAAAAATGTGTAACATGCTAAATTTCACAATTTCCGAATCTTTGCAATAAAAAACTCTTATAGTAAAAAAATGGTTATGGTCTCGTTTTAAATGTGATATTTAGGGCTATAAAGAGAAAAAATATTTAAAAATTTTAAAAATATAAAAATTTACGCAATTAAAAAATAGTAAAAGCAAAAACTTAGAAAACTTACTTTGGCTCAATTATTTTCAAGCAATACCTCCAACTGATGTTAAAAAAAAAATCCGAAATTTTCAAGAGGTGTTTTTCCAAGGATATAAAGTTTGGAATTAAAAAAAAAAACATTAATTAAATTTTTCAATAAAATTTAATTTCAAAGTTAAAAATTTCATATCTTAAAAAACACCTACTTGAAAATTTCAGGATCTTTTAAGATCAGTTTATATAAAAAAAAAATGCCAAAATGTATGCATAAAAGTTTTCGCCTTTGGGATTTTTTTCAAATTCCAAATTTTTGTATTTTATGACTATTTTAAACATATTTATGTCACATGAAAAACGAGACCAGAACCATTTTTGTACCCCTAACAATTTTTGATTAAAAAAATAAGCGTGCAAAGTGCGGGAAATTTAGATATTCTTAACTTTCGAAATTTTTTTATTATTGTCCTTTGGCAGAACATAGTTTTATGATAAAGGAAAAGTTCGGAGAAAAATTCATTAAGATCAAAAATTTTCGATACCAACCATTGGTCAATTTGACATGGATTGACCCATATGTAAATAGTTATATGCGTGTGCTAACAAACTCATCATTAACCAAATCGCATACGTCAATTACTTGGTGATTACTTCATTTACCAGTTGTCAAGGAGAGAACATTAATTTTATGGCAACTTGGGTGGCTCCCATTTATTTAAGTACCAGCACATTCTCAGAAATATACATACGTATGTGGTAATATATATATATATATATATATATATATATATAGTATACTATATATAGTATGTGTTCTATATATAGTACTTAAATAACAATCTTCTAAATAAGCGAACATTAGCGATGCGTCAATAGGTAAATACATACATACATATGTGTACGTGTGAATGTGCAACACATGTGAACAATCAGTTGATTCATTCATTCATTTAACCACTTGACAGGCGGTAAAGCAGGACATTGAAGGACAATAGCAAATCAAAATCTATGTCATACAGCGATATGCATACATACATACTTAGTATATATGTAACTGCATATGTCTGAAAGTTTACACAACAAGCCTACACGCAACATATACACACATATGCAACATATTTACAAATGTATGTATGTATACTAATTTATTTGCTTCTAATAATATTCGAGTATTTGCGACGCCAATCTCTAGCCTGCTCTCGCCCCTACGCATTGGCATAGTTCAATTAATTGCCGCAATCGAATGTTGGCCACCACAAGCGGGAGTACAATACCAGTGCGGCAACAACTACATACAAATATACAATGATTGCCACACCACTGGTCTCCCTTCCTAAATATTGCCTTAGGCATTGGATGTTGGTTAGTATCAACCAAACTCTCCGCCGGTAGCACACACAGCAAATGGTTTGCCATATTAAATAGTTGACTGTTAAATGGCCTTGCCACAAGTGCTGGGCTGCGCTGCTCTGCTCTGCGCGCCTCTACATAGCACGACTTGGCGCGCTGCTCTTTTCGGTACAATGGTTTTTAAGTGCTGTCAAATTGGTGGCCATGGCACGCGGCATACAAGTATGTACTTGCATTGCGAAGGTGGTGGCAGCGTTGGTTAATTGAAATACGGATATGTAACTTTACCCTTTTGCAATGGCATTATTTGACCTTGCTACAATGCAGGCCGTTTGTTAGTTGCGGTTACTTTATTGCTCATAGTAATATACCGCTATTTCTTGTTTCGCTTTTTATGTGGTTTATATTGATTTTAGACAGTTATTTGGTTTTAAAATTGGAAAAATATGAAATATTAAAAATCAAAGCATGAATTCATCTAAAATGTGCTGTATTTGTAACCACCCAAGGCCAAGTGGAGCCAAATACTTCACCACCTTATCTCTCCATCGTAGAGGAGACCTTCCTCTTTGTTTGCTGCCACCAGCAGGACTCGCGTTGAATGCTTTCATATCTTGAACGCTTGTGTCCATTCACACGCCTAGATCAATACAGCTCGTACAGCCAATCGCTCCATCCACCCCAAATCTTTCGTAGAATCTTCCAAGAGTTACCTCTGCGGCTTCTGCGCCACATATCAGAACACTAGCTGAGTTTCCAATAGAGTATATTTTGTACGACGAGAGCGGGCCTTACTTTTCTGCTCCAAATAGCTTTTGTTGGTAAGGAGTTTCTTAGCGGTTCCTTTCCGCGGCTCTTATTATCAATATCCTCTTAAATAAATCACAGGAAACGGAGTTGGCCTGTCTGAAAGCTCGCTTGGTATCCAACCGGCTTTGAAATCGACAAACCTTCCTGCGGTTCTCTTCAAAGATTTCACTTATGTTATTGTATGGCGGACTTACCATGTCTGAAGCCACTCTGGCAATGCCTAATCAGTTCGTAGACGATAGGCTTTAGCCTTTTACCCAATACGTTCGATTAAACCTTAAGAGCAGATGCTAGAAGGCTAATCCAGCGGTAGTTGGCGCATATCGCGGAATCGCATTTCTTGTGAATTGCATGCACCTTATCAACTCGTCCTTGCCGTACTTGAATAGGTCAGCTAGTAGGCGCATGAGCTCTAGCAGTATTGTTGTTTTTCAGCCGTGAAATTGCTAGTTGTTCATCTTCTCCACTACTTTCAGTGCTGTTACCATTCAATAGGGTGGAAAAAGTTTCCTCCATAGTTTAGGTGTCCTTGCAAGACTTCGCCCTGGTCTTGAACATTCCACCAGTCATATAACTTTCAGATACAATTTTCGGGTGTTTTTCCTGTCGGGCAGGGTTTTAGGCATATCTTGGACTCCCTCTACCTTCCACGTCCCTTACAGCGCTTTATATTTGTGTTTTACATAGCTTTCGTTGCGCTCGATCGCAGCGTATCGCTGTAGGCAAGGACCCATCGTTTTCTTACTTGCCCCCCGTCCATCGGATTTCTTGGATGGCAGTTATGTCAACCTTAGTTTTCGTGAGAACTTCAACCAGCCGGTCAGCAGCAGCTTCACCCTTAAGGGTCCGAGTATTCCAAGAGTATGCCCTTTAATTATTGTCCCTTTACACATTTTCGATGACGATCATCGAAGGAAGGCGATCAGATCGGCGGCTTTGTGTTTAATTTCATTGGCGGGTTTCAAATTTTGAGATATGTTTCAGATATATTGAGATAAGTTTCACTATTTGAGCATTTGTTTACATATCCGTTTTTAAACAGGAGCTGCGTTACCGACACTTAGAAGGCTAAGAGGGAAAAACTGGAATCTATATAGTTTACTTTAGCAGGAGTCTCTGAAAAGGTTCAAACGTAAGAACTTACGCGACCTTGAACTAAGCTGCTTTGTTTTGACTTTAGCTATTATTAAATCACATAATCAGTCTTGTATCGAAGTGAGAGTTGGAATTAAAGTCTGGCGAAATCCCATGAGGTAAGTCCGGAGTCCGCAAAGTCCTGACTAAAACTCTGTTCAGCGCTACGCGTCTGGTATTGCCATACTAATTAGAGACACATATTTTGAAGACATCATCACAAATCTCCTGCAAGGTGCGCTGAATCGAGCAGCCTTAAGATGAAGTTCCTGGTCATCGAAAAAGCTTTGCTCATCCTTTAGTGCTAGAAGTTAAAAATCAATGTCTATGCCTGCGTCAAGGATAACATAATTCCTTGTGCAACATTTACTTATTTCAACAAAACTGCCACCGTAGACTACAGAGGACAAATCTTCCGTTGTCATTTTTATAAGCAATCGTTCTTCTTACTACCAACAAAAAAAATGCAAGGGATGCTTTTCGGCTATTGCAAATTTTAAATTCCAAATATCAACGCTGATTAGCCTCATTCCCTGTTGTAGCACGCAAATTGCTGCAATGAAAATTACAAGTCAAGCATAGAAGGCAATGAAAAACTATTAAAAGTCAGCACGTTTCTCAAATCGTTTTCGCTGCTTCGCTTCCGCACCGGCTCCATTAGTTTTTTAAACACTTTTTCGCTTCCATTTAATTTGATTTAAAACAACACTTACATACATACATACATAACTTTAGTGTTGCGAGAGAATTATGAACTTGCCACTTGACCGGCGAATGCAACCACTTAGTACTTTGCCGCCAGCAGCGTAAGAACAAAAACAAATAAAAAATCAGGCTTAATTGCAGCTGCTGGATTTAATGTGCATCGGCGCGCAACACGCGGGGCGGGGCAAGCGTCGTGGGAAGGCGCACAGTTTTTCACATCAAAAATTAATCGACTCGTTGCCGCAGCATAGTTTGCTTACAATTTTTATATATGTATATATTTTTTTATTTGTCAGTAGCAATGCAACGGTGTGCTACAATGTGGCAGTGAATGGGGCAGGCAGCAGCTGCAACAGCTCATTTTATTGTTTAACGCTCTATTTGCGGTTAGTTGGCCGGGTGGCTGATGTTGGTTAGTTTGTTGGTTGCGTTAAATAAAGTTTCTTTTGCTATTTTATCAATTTATGGTAGAGTTAAGTCAATGGCAGCCGATCTTCATTATTCATTGATGTGAGAAAGTTTTTTGAAGATAGCCAGTATGCGCTGCGGTATAAAAGCTATTTTAGAGGCAATTATAAGAATGAGACATCTGGCCTTCAATTCAAAATGTGTGTGCTATAAGGAAATTAAAACTGCAGACTTAAGAACTTAGGAGTCGCAATATAATTGAATTGTTGATAAAAATCGAATGACCAATGTATTACGAAACGGACCGGGTTCACACTTCGTGTGTTTGATTTGTTTCAAATTTTTAGGGTTGATGCATAAACATAAATAATAAATAAATATGAAAGTTGAGCTTGATTAATACATATTTAAAAACTTTGCAGCACAAAAACAAAAACAAATCGATTTAATAGTTTTCCAAATATCTCGAGAACAGGGCAAGGGAAAAATTTGAGAAAAATCACACATACACACATCAAAATTCTCTATGAAAAGAAATGTTTTTAAAAATTTTTTTTCTTGAAAAATTTTTCACATACAAATTTTTTTTATAAAAAAAATAGTTTTTGCCATCCCAAAAAAAATAAAAAAAAATCACAATGGTAGCTCTGAGTATTGCGCAATATTTAAGTATAGTATTATGGGCTGCACTCTACAAAAATTTTAGTTATGAATTCTTTTTACACTGTGAACCCCTTCAAACACGATGTTCGGCAGTAATCTGGACAAAAACGTGCGCTATTTGATAACCGTGGACGAAATATGGAACCATTGCAATACACCAAAGACCACGAAATAACGCACGCAATGGATTTCCCCGTCAGAAAGTGCGCCACAGAAGGACAAGATAGGTCTAACTAGATCTAGAACTAGATTTACATTAGTTTGAAGAGAATCCGATGGAATTTAATTTAAAAAAAAATGCAGGTTAACATGTTGGCGTATAATCTACACATATAGACGCTTTTAGTAAGTATTATTTTGCTCTCATGATGCGATAGCGAAGTCCACTTTCCCGTGTAAGCATCCAAAAAGTCTGTTTTGAAGATTTTCGGAAATCAGTTTCGGGAAAAACATTTCAAGGTGTAACAGCAACTGAAAGAGCGCAAATCGCTTTCAAGAAATAATTTCAATTTGCATTTTATTTATGCTGAAAGTGCTGTCAACCAAATCGAGTATTGCCACATGACGCGGTTTTTGCCAAATTTGTATGAAATTATAAAAAATTTGAATAAAATGCCAAAAATCCTTGTAATTAATTTATGTTATTTATTTAAATATTAATGCATTCCTTATTTTGTGGGCATTTTTAGTCAATTTTCCAGTTAATTAATTTTGTAATAAATATAAGAAACGTCTGGTAAGATAATTGAAAGTTGAATTTCTCACGGGCACCGTGTAACCAGACAAAAAAGGAGTAACCATACGGTTTTGGGGAAAAGCAATTTGGCCTGGAACCAAGGTTTCCAGCTGTCCGGTTTTTGACAATAAAAAAAAATACGGACTGTGAAGTGTGTGATCGGTTTAAGCACACATATACGCAACCCTCCACCCCCTTTTCCCTCTCCCCCGTTGCATCCACTGCCATGTAATTGAACTTTCTCAAGTTTTAATTAGATGGCACTTCAAAGTATGCCCGGCCTAGTCCGATGCATCCTCCGACACTGTTCCGGAGTTTTTTGCGGACTCTGCTTGACTTACAATCATGCAGAGGTGGTACTCACCTATAGCTACCATTGGCCACAGTGCCTACCCACCATTTTTGAACCAATAAATACTTTTTTATATAAATACATATATGCAAACACACTGGTCTCCCCTCTCTCTGAGTTATTCATAAGCCCTTCTGCACTTGGTCTTTCCATGGCAGTGGGGGCCTCCGTCTTAATCTCCTACCACCAGCGGATTCCGAGTTGAATATTTTTATACCCGAGCGCACTTGTGCACAAGGGTATTATAACTTTGTTCACATAACGGTTGTTTGTAACAGGCAAAACGAATCGAGATAGATATAGACAAATGTATACATAAATGATCAGAATGAAAAGAGAAATCGATTAAGCGGTGACTGTCTGTCCGTCCGTCCGTCCGTCCGTCCATCCGTCCGTCTGTCCGTCCGTCTGTTCACACGATAACTCGAGTAAAAATTGAGATATCTTAACGAAACTTAGTATGTGCACTTCTTTCGAGCGTCGGACGGACGGTATTGAAAATGGGCAAAATCGGACAATAACCACGCCTACCTCCCATATAACGGTAATTTTCAGAAATACGAAAACTGAGATAATTTAGTAACTACTGAAGATTATTCACTCAAAATTGATATTTACAATAATTTTTAGACGAAAAATATGAATATTATAAATTTTTGGAAAGGGGCGTAGCCACGCCCACTTATGGATACATGTGTATATCTTGGTAACCGCTGCACCAATTTTTCCAACTTGGCACAGTTGCTAGCCTTGCTACAGCATACGAAATGGCCGAAAATTTTTAAAATCGGACAATAAACACGCCTACCTCCCATATAACAGTAATTTGGAGAAATACGAAATCTTCGATAAATCAATAAATATTAAAGCTAATTTACTCAAAATTTATGCTTGCAACAATTCTTTACCAAGAAATACGCGTATGATAAAATTTTGGAAAATGGGCGTGGCACCGCCCACTTATGACCACATATATGTACCTCGGTAACCGTTCTACCAATTTGTACCAAACTCGGTGTGGTTATTGTGCTTGCCACATAGAAGCAAAACGTTGAAAATTATTGGCATCAAATTAAAATTGCGACCACTTTTCATATAACGGCAAATTTCAGATATGCTTGAAACTTCAATGTTTCGAAATTTAAGAACGCTAATTTACTCAAAATTGATACACCCCGGCTTACCATGTAGCGGTACCTTTCGGAAAGGTGAAAATCATATACTTAGTATTTAATGTTTGGCTCCGCGCGAACTTAGGCTTTCTTACTTGTTAAATATTGTTATTATTCATTGATCCGTCTTCCTACTTGGTGCTACAACCGGTTTTTGGGTTGGGCCGAGACCAAAAAACTTCGGCGATTTCCTCTCTACTTTGCAAATATACAACAGTTGTTCATAAAAAATACTAGTCGACACCAAAAGTTACCTCATATATGAATGTATGTGTGTATGTTCATTATGATGGTCCAGATAGGAAAATCAGCTCTTTAAAATTTACTTCCTGTCACCGCCAGAAGCATAGAAAATGGAAAATAAGAACACGCGTGTTCTTTATTTTAAAATCGGTTAATATTTAACCATGGCACATATTTTTTATAGAGAAAATAAATTTTTTTATAATTGCTGTAAAATCGTTTACTATAAATATTTTTTGATCGAAAAAAATATATTTTTTTTCGAAATCTTTCAGCAATAGAATTGTGATGAAAATTTAACTACAAAATTTTACCAGCTATTTTTTATGAACATGCGTGTTATGGTTACTAAAACAATGCATCATGATTTTATGGGTTGAAGATTTTTGAGAGGAAATATGTATTCTTGTTCGATTTCATACCAATTCTATAAACAAATGTGTAAATGTAAACCGATTTCAAAACAAAAATAATACGGCTCTCCTTATTTTCCATATTCTTCAGTTTTGGGGCAGAAAAAGGTTGGGACCACCCTAATGTTCATAATCATCTACCTTGCACCAATGTTTAACGTAGCAATAGAAATGTTTTAAATATTCATTCATATCGATATGTGTTTGAACGCACATTTGTATGTGTTTGCAAACACAGCTGTGTTGACATATGCCAAAATATGCTGCGTGTCACGCATGCCACAATCCCCGCAAAAGCAAGAAAAATTATCTTCACTGGTACGGTGAATTATTACTGCGACCATATGTATCTACACATGAATATACAGATATGTATGTATATGTCTATATGTCGAAGAGACCACATGCGTGTCCTTTCGCTTGTCTCAACGGGTGCTCAAATATTTGGTGGCGCGTGCGTAACTACCACAAAAATGTTGTGACAATCAAGTCCAAGCTCGCTGAGGGAATAATGCGTAATTTTTTTTACCGCTTTGCATACTTGAGGTATCTGCCGTAAACGTGTACCCGAATGTGTACGTTGTTTTTGTCAACATTTTGTGCCTATGTTTCGCCGCTTTTATGCACACCTACGAAAAGTTTCACTCTCACACAATTAAGCAGCACTCAATTACCAAGCTATTGAGTATATGGCCCAAAACGCGGACTGCTACATTACATTTTGGTTCACACTGATTTTTAAATACCGCTGAAACTTGCGAAAATACCATTTTCGGATAATTTTTCTTTTTGCATCTGAAAGCATAAGTATGTGGCATTATTTAATACATACAAACATATATTGTAACTCCTGTGGTTTAGGAGCTATGAATGTTTCAACAGTGGACTGTTGCATTACAATTTTTGGAAGTACTTTTTAAAGTTGCTTTATATTATTGAAAAAGTCTGCTCTCCTAATATAAAGTTTTCAAAAGTTGGTACACAGTTTCCTAGCTTCAGGATGGAATTCAAGAACTACGAATTAATTGAACTGATAAAATTAATTTTGAGGTCAATATTTGTAAAAATAGTCGGACTGGTACGTTACAGAAAAAGACTGTTACGTTACCTGTGCGATATGCGTGTAGCGATAGGATTATAATTTGGTATTTAAATCGCTTTTAGTGTGTTTTATGCAATAAGTAGCATGAATTCAGTAGTCTTGCGATGTGACAAGTAATTCAAAGAAATTAAGAACATGATAATTATGAATACAGATTGCAAAGTTTCTGATGCTGTGCAGCCGTAGGTCGTTTCCGAAGTAATTTTCTGCGTAGAACTCGAACCCGATCTTAGAATTGCGCCAAGTTGTTGAGTTTTTCGCGTTTAATTTCACGAAAAACAGCTTTAATGGCTTATTTTGTTTGCTCTATGCTATTTAGTACTATTCTTACCCTTCAAATGTTAGATTGGAGGACTCGGCATTTTGTAGAATTCCAATAGATTTTTTATTACTTAATCGGAAAATCTTCTTCTTTCCGCTTCTTATTTCGCTTCTCTTGACTTCGTTCCTTTTTGAAATAATAAAATTCTCGCGTTTTTTATTTTTCTACGTAATTCTTATCTTCTCAGTTTATATAAGTTAGAAAAAATAACAGTTTTAACTATGGGACAATAACACGTTGAATAGCTTCCAATGTTGCTAGTAAAATGAGCCCTATCTTTAACTAAATAGGAAAAAAGGTTACCTAAAAATTAAATTAGTTCAAACTACTGTTACGTTACAAATAGCTTTCCACCGAAAACATATTGGTAATCAGGAGTATGTGGAACTATTTTATTTTACTGTGAAATAAGGCCGAAAATGCTCGAAGAAAACTATATTTTTCCTTTTTTTAGTTTGGTGGATTCCGCGCCAAAAAAATTTTTAATATTTTGGACTGTTACATTACATTAAAAAATACTGCCGACTTGATTTTCATATAGAAAATTAATTGCTGATTTTTTTCTCGAATACTTTTTTTTATTAACTTCAAAATAATACAAGGCAAGCGAAGAGAGGCAAGTATAATGCAAAAAAGTGGTGGACCTTAAATATAAACTACCCTTTAGTTTCATGTTATGCTTTTTATACCCGAGCGCACTTGTGCACAAGGGTATTATAACTTTGTTCACATAACGGTTGTTTGTAACAGGCAAAACGAATCGAGATAGATATAGACAAATGTATACATAAATGATCAGAATGAAAATAGAAATCGATTATGCGGTGACCGTCTGTCCGTCTGTCCGTCCGTCCGTCCGTCCGTCTGTCCGTCTGTCCGTCCGTCTGTGCACACGATAACTCGAGTAAAAATTGAGATATCTTAACGAAACTTAGTATGTGCACTTCTTTCGAGCGTCGGACGGACGGTATTGAAAATGGGCAAAATCGGACAATAACCACGCCTACCTCCCATATAACGGTAATTTTCAGAAATACGAAAACTGGGATATTTTAGTAACTACTGAAGATTATTCACTCAAAATTGATATTTACAATAATTTTTAGACGAAAAATATGAATATTATAAATTTTTGGAAAATGGGCGTAGCCACGCCCACTTATGGATACATGTGTATATCTTGGTAACCGCTGCACCAATTTTTCCAACTTGGCACAGTTGTTAGCCTTACTACAGCATACGAAATGGCCGAAAATTTTTAAAATCGTACAATAAACACGCCTACCTCCCATATAACGGTAATTTGGAGAAATACGAAATCTTCGATAAATCAATAAATATTAAAGCTAATTTACTAAAAATTTATGCTTGCAACAATTCTTTACCAAGAAATACGCGTATGATAAAATTTTGGAAAATGGGCGTGGCACCGCCCACTTATGACCACATATATGTATCTCGGTAACCGTTCTACCAATTTGTGCCAAACTCGGTGTGGTTATTGTGCTTGCCACATAGAAGCAAAACGTTGAAAATTATTGGAATCAGATTAAAATTGCGACCACTTTTCATATAACGGCAAATTTCAGATATGCTTGAAACTTCAATGTTTCGAAATTTAAGAACGCTAATTTACTCAAAATTGATACACCCCGGCTTACCATGTAGCGGTACCTTTCGGAAAGGTGAAAATCATATACTTAGTATCTGCGCCGGGTATTTAATGTTCGGCTCCGCCCGAACTTAGGCTTTCTTACTTGTTAGAGTTGGAGCGTCGGTGTCCATTTGAACGACATGGCCAAGCCAGCGGAGCCGCTGTATTTTAATTCGCTGCACTATGTCCATATCATTGTAAGGCTCATACAGCTCGTCGTGCCATAGTCTGCGGCACAATATCTATGTACATATTTCTTACTCCCCAAGTAATTACCGTCATAATGAAAGCCTCATCACCACCGCCCCACCTAATAGTGCAAGCTCATTTATTTCGCACTCAGCAAGACATGATAATTATCTCGCGACATGGATATAAATAATGCGACAGTACTTAAACGGAGTCTTGAACGAAAAATTTAACGAAGAATAAATAAAAATACTTGAAAATAAAATGGAGACGGAAGCTGGAGATAAAGGATAATCACCAAGACAAGAAAACAAAAGCTTCGCATAAATTGTGCCACAGGCAACGACGACAACAACAACCATCGAAAGCAATCAGAATCAGCGGCCAAGAAGAAAGCAATCAACTGCTGGTACGCGTGCTAAGTGAGCAGAGCGCAGTGCAGCGCAATAAGTTAGCGCAGTCAGGTAGCATCATTAATTCATCATTTAGCGACAGGTAGCACGAAAGCGAAAGCGACAACGCCAACGACAACGACAACTTTTCCTGCGAGCACCAAATGTCTCCAACTAAAATGCAAGGGCTAGAATGTAGTATTCACTACAAAAGCACATAAACTAACGGTAAAAGTGCTC
>NW_023458556.1:34107831-34110397 GCF_013731165.1 Rhagoletis pomonella
TTGTCACCGCTGTGCATGCTTTCTATACATATACTTTCTTAATTACATATGAACCCTGCAAAAAATTGTGCGACTAATCTCTAAAGAGAGTATTCCGAGATTACTCTCAATCGGGTACAATTGGGCATTAATTAGTCGCAACTAGTCTCTTTCGGGTACTAATGGAGGTCAATTAGTCTCAACTCATCCCTTATGGGTATAATTGGAGATCAATTAGTCCCCAACTCATCTCTAATGGGTACTATTAACGATTTAATGATATGTACGCACTTAGTCAATGGAATTTCATGTGCGGCGTTGGCACACAGAGAGCAGAGCTGTGTAAGTGTGAAATCATTTTCAATTTTAAATCAACAATTTTTTTCTATCCAGTTTTCATTACTTATTCTTCGCTTAGGATTGAGGTTTAAAATTTTTGAATTTTCCATTCTCTCAAAGCAGTTATGAATTCACACATCAACATATTCATAGCAAGATTGAAAAAACCAATGCCCAATCAAAAAAAGGTTTAACACTGAATGAGTATTGAAAAGGCTGCAATCTTTTATGTGTGTGCATTCTTTAACTCAGTACCAATCATTAGTTCAAAGCCACCCTGGTAAATAACTTTTTGATAAAAATGAAGATTTTTGACAATTGCTCAATTGTAAAAATTCAAACCGGCGTTACCCAATTTAAGTTTTTTGGTAGAGGGGATTTTATATCATACTAGCCAATGCCCGCTTACTTCGCGGCGCCTAATAAGAGCTTTTGCGTTAGCCAATGCAAAAGAGCGTTTAAAAACAAAATTAGTTTGTAAAGTCAAAGTTTTTGATTTAAGTTGAAACCACTAAGGCGCAGTATCCTCCTCACACATAGGCAAATAGTAGTAACGCTGTGATACCATATGGAATACCAATCCCTTTTGGTGTCATGAGCTTTACTGATGGTCTTATTTTCACCAGTGAGATCTCTGCCAATCATGCGTAATCTTTTTGTATGATCTTACGTATGCCAATAAAAGTTCTTATAGGAAACTCAAGAGCACAGAAGTGCATTTTCTTTATAGGAAGGCCAAGAATCCTCGCTGTCTCATAGGATGCAAAGTTTTCCGGTACATTGCTAAATGAGTAGTGTGATCTCTTAAGTATCTTTCAAATGAAGCAGTTGATATACCTACGGTGATCTTTCCTTGTTAATTCACCACTTTTACAATTCGTGGTAAAATTTATGAACTGATTTCAGGGTAGATGCTAGACCGCATGATCGTGCATGAGGGCGTCAGAAAAACTTAACCCCATGCTTCATTTAAACATCTGAAAACTAAATTCGTATAACTTAAACATAGGTCCAAAGCAGACCAACCACACGGGGTTTCTATACATTTCGGCTGCAGCGCCTTCCATTGGGCTTATTTTCTGCAAAACCATTGCTTACCATAAAATGAATACGTGTTATGAATTTCTACCTTAACTTCAGCGGCACTAATCGGGTAAATTTTTATCAAAAGAATTTTCCATCATACAGGTACATAGCTCACATTTAAAATTTGAACGAAATCGGTTAATAAATACGATTTTTATAAATAACTCTACTCCAGCACCACCTAGCGAGTTTTATAGTAGCATGTAATTGGACCATATATATATGTAAGATAACCTCCGACAATCTGACGGAACTCTATTCAGTGTTTTTTGAGTTTATTCCGAACAACAAAAACGGCTATCATTTTATGCAAATAGGTATGTAGATAGGACAGTTTATAGCGAAAGTCGTAAAAGCAAAGCTCCATTCTTGGTGAAAAACTTAAAAAAATTCTTCAAGATTTTCACAAAAATTTTATCTTTCTGAAAATTAAAGACAAAGTTACAATAGTTCAATGGGATTTATAAATCTAGGAGAAAATGGTTCCCAATCGAGTGATACTTGCGCGTTTACGTAAATGTATATCGATCCAGCCTTGCCAATAATTATCACTTTTCGCCATAACTACGGTATTGATAACATATATAGCTGTGTAGAATTTCAGGACGTTAGCGTAAGCAGTTCCAGACATAAGCTATATGAGAAGTTCAGTTTGCATGGAAGGAAGGAGCCACGCCCCCTTTCCCAATGCATTTGCAATATATGCATTAGTGCTAAGTTTCAGTTCCTCAGCGTAATTGGTTTTAATGATATATTGGTTTTTACGTTTTAGTCTGTATAAGAATTTTAGGATTATCCCGAGCTAAATACCGAGTAAATTTTTGGTCAGAATATTTATTTTCAACGTGTTGCCAAATATGAACCAAGTCGATGCAGCCGTTTTTAGTGAAATGCATTGTAAAGAGAACTGTATGAAATTTTAAAACGTGACGTCTCAGATTTCTTAATTTTTTTTTGGCAGCAACAACGAAAAGTTTAAATTTTTTAGCGAAAACCCTTCCACACAGAAATAAAAAAAAATTAAGTTTGTGGTTATATCAAGGCGAACTTTTGAGAACGGTGCGTTGCTAACTCTAAATATAAACAACGACGCACTGGAAAAAGTTAATACGTTCAAATACCTAGGAATAATGATCGACGATAAACTAAAACAAAAAAAAAA
>NW_023458556.1:34110497-34116151 GCF_013731165.1 Rhagoletis pomonella
ATGTAGTATTCACTACAAAAGCACATAAACTAACGGTAAAAGTGCTCATCGTATTGAGAGTTTAATAGTTTCGCCACGCCTTGCCGTCACGTTGAAGGCCTCATTTGGAGCAGCTGAGTGAAATTTGTCGACATTTGCTACGGCAAAGATTACAGCCAATTTTATGTAATCTACTTGTGCGCATTAGCTTGAGCAAATATATACGAGTATGTACACATGTGTGTGTGTGTGTGTGTATTTTTTTTTCTACCTCAAGTTGCATGCGTAGGTTTTAGTGCGCGCGCGCGTACAGCGCTTAAACGTTTCACCTTGACGCTTTCACTCTAAGCACTTTCGAAGGCCAAATACAAAATTACAATGGATTTACATCAAATGTCAACTTTTAAGTGCAAACTGCATATCCCAACGATGAAACGCGAAAATAATGGAGCACCTGGTTGGTATGGTAGTGGTGGTGGTGGTGTTGGTGGTGTTGCAACATGCACTTGCAGGGAAAAGTTTTCTTTAATGCATTAAAGATTAGCTGAGAAGGAAGGTAGTACGCGTAGTGAGAAATGCATAGCTAACACCGAGAAATCTTTGGGGTTTGTTATAAACTGCAAGAAAAGATACAAACTCATAATACTCTAGGCCGCTGTAAGTATCAGCTGTGATTCTTAATCTTACCGCGTGAATTCCTATCAGGCAGAGACTTACCACAATCCGCAATAAAAGTGGGGAAAAGGGGTTCTGCAGGCGTAATGGCCTTCTTTAACCGCCACAAACCCATCCTGGACCAGAAGGACCTTGCGATTGCGCAAGTCTTCGGCCCATCGGTACAAGATTTAAACACAGGTGAACAGTTTCCAAAGTCTCCTCTCTCGCCAACACATCAGCCATGCAGTTTCCCGCTTTGTACCCTTGTGGCTAGCTGATTAAGTCAAGTAACATTTTGACTAGTTTTGGCTATTTTTCTTTTGTTTATTTAATGTCTATATATTTTTTTATACAAGTCTAGCACTTCAACTAACCAGCGCTCAATATATCCACATTTCATCCACTCATACAAAAATTAAGAAAATTCTATAAACTTTAACATTTGCACCCGAAAAGTTTTAACTTTTTATTCAGAATTTTTTGAAAAATTTTGGGTACGCAGTTTTGTAGCTCATTAAATTTTAGTAGATCGCATTGATTTTTAGTCATTCTTTTGGCTGACGGTGTTGTGTATTTTCTTCCATATAAAATATGTTCGACAATTTCATTTATTTGGGAGAAAATGCCAGGCTAAAGTTTTTAAAAAAATTATAAACATTAAACAAACAAAGAAAAGATAGCCAAAGCTATTCAAAATATCTCTTGATATTTTGATTTTCAAAATTCAAAATGACTGTATGGTACGTAAACATATAGGTTTTTGAGGTTGCAGAGTATGTATGAGTCTAAAGCCAGATTTTTTAAATCGATATCCAGTTATTTAAAAATATGTCCACCAAATTTGCTGTATTATTTTCAATCGCACTTTATATTCGTACTCAGCGACCCCAAAAACCCCTCGACACCAGGACTAATGTAAATCCGTCAATATTAAAAAAAAATAGAAATTTTTCAAATTAAGTAAGTCCGCCCAGCTTTTTGAGGTTAGAAAATAATCCCGACATGATGGAGGAAAACCGACTTAAAATTCGTGTTCAGCCTAGCCTGGTCAAAAAGACCTTTTTCGATTTTTGTTTCGTTGTGCAAAGCTCGTCGAAATTCAGCAAATTTTCATGCTAACTTTCAACTTTTTAATAAGATTTTTTTTTTAATTTTTTTGAGTATTTGTAGCCCAATCAATTTTATTGTAATAAAGTGAAAGTTCTAAGTAGCTACGCATTACCGATGATTTTTGGAATTTTTTTTACGCAAAATTTCACAAAAAAAAAAAATTCGAAAATACTTTATATGGAAAAAATGCAAAACACCTCCAACAAAAAAAAATTCTCAAAAATTAATGCGATTTTAGGCTAGCTAGAATTGAATGGGCTATAAAACTGCAGTTGAAAATTTGCATGAAAATTTTCTGAATTTTCGCGAGTTTTGCACAAAGTTTAGAAAACATATTTTTATGTTTTTTGTTGTAGAATGAACCATATTTTTATTAAAAATTGGCGAAAAATATTAGAATAAAAATTGTTGCATATATTGTATAAAAGCAACTGTGCCAATACTTTTTGCCTGCAGTGTACATATTTTCCTAGTTTGTCTTTCCTATTTTTTCATGCTTTGTGTACATTAAAAAAAAAAAAAACACAATAATCTTAATTGAGCACAGCTAAAATGATTTTGAAGCGAAAAAAGTTGAACTCAACCAACAGCCATTGTACAACGCCAAAGTTTCGATTACATCAAACCTGCTTTATTCGACTATGAATAAGAAAAGGTGCTATACGCTGCGGCGCCGCCGTTAAGTTTAGTTGCATAATTGTTACCAGTTGTTTCCACTCAAACAATGTTCATTGCTGTTATTGCAAAGTTCCAACACTTTATTAAGTGCTACTTAGCATAACAAACTAAGCTGCTTTGGCGCGTAAAACTTTCATAAAATTAAGTAAGACATATTTGTAGTAACGCCAACATTTCAGAGAATTTCGCTTCAGATGTGCTTTGATGCAGGTAAGAAACTGATTTGTTCATGTAATTAGCTTTTAGCCTATTTATTTAAATATTTGGCAAAGACAATGATAACAAGGTAAAATTTATTATTTTACTGGCGAATATACTTATTAGGGCCATTAGATATGCTTGAAGGCATTTTTCAACCAACCGTTTTGGGTCTATAAATATCCTCAAGTTTTTTATGCCCAGTATAGTTTTTCGATTTCTTTCTATAATAATATAGAATACCGATTATACAGGGCCAGAAATAGTATTTCACAGGACCTGTCAGATCTGAAAACACACGACTTTTTTAAGCAAACGTAGACATTGGCTAAATGGCACACATGCCAAGAAGCAGTAGAGCATCCTCATTGCAGCGGCCCAGCTTTAAAAGAGGAGCACGAATACCTTACTAGAAGCATTTGAGCTCATCTCGTTACAAGATGTATAAGTTATTAGCGCCCACAATACGTGACCCATCCACCACACAGACAGGCCAATGTCTTAGATAAACATGCAAAACAAGGCGTGATCCTCGAACAAACCAAATGCTTAAATACCACTTCACTACTGACAACAACTTCATCCTAATGCGGTGAACTAACGGCCAATTGTACATGTCTTCGTCTACGCTGTAAACTTCCCTTCCATTTTGTGGTTTCATTACTTCCATCTTAGTTTCCAGCTGGCGAATCCTTATATCCTTATACATACATATATATATGTATGTGTGTAAGCCAAGCATTTCCGCTATCATGAATGTACCTAAACAGTTTTACAAGTCTGCTTAGCTAATTAAATCTTCCGGCTCATATGCGCCTCGGTTCATCGCCTTTCAAAGCAACAACGACGGCAGTTAGGGTTTACAAACTCACTGGTATAAACATATATTATTAACAACGAACTCTTGCGTACCTGAACTTTATGTGATATGCATTAATTTTTTATGAAATGTGTTGTTTACAAACTTCATTAGCCAGTGGGAGTATTTTGTTTCAATGAGTGTGCTGTGTAGAAAATTATGTAATAAATAGTTTTAAACACAACTTTATGGTCAATTAAATAACTATTTAATTGGCAAACGTAATTTAATGTTAAGGATAATAAAAGAAGAAGCTACACATTCACAGCAAGGAAGCTGCTAATTGTGGAGTAGAATTCTACCAGTTATTTTCTCAGCTCAACTAGTTCGTCTTCCATCCTATTTCAATCCCAGCGAATTGCGTATCTGGAGGTCAAGCACTTTCATTTGACACCTCATTTCTTGTAATTTAACGAACAGCCCACATTGTTTTAATTTTTCGCACAGGTGGCAACCCTCTTTGAAAAAAATAAAACATTACTGCAAATCTGAACGCCAAGCCTTTTCATTTGACACCAATTTTTTTTAATTGAATGCACTGTGCAAATAGTGTCATTAACAAAAGATGCCCTCGCGTATTATACGCACATAAATTTTAAATAGGTGGCAACCCCACTTAAACAAAAAGTAAAACCTTTTTGCACATGCAGGCACCACATCCTTTCACTTGGTACCTCAGTTTTTAGTCCAACAAACGGTGAAGATCTTATTATTTTTAAAAAGTGGCAAAAATACTCAAAAATAAATACAATATTGAACATCTAAAAGCCAAGCCCTTTTATTTTACACCTCGTTTCTTCTAATTCAACGAACAGTGCGGTTCTTATAATTTTTTAGATAGGTGGCAATCCTCTAGGAATTTAAAGTACCAATCCTATCGATACAGATTAAACTTAAAAAATCTCGTCTAAATCCATTTAGTAGTTTTAAGATAAGCGAGGTCAAAATATCTGTACTTTCCGTTATACTATGTATAGAAGATAGTAGTTTTTAAATAGGTGGCAACCCTATTCAAAAACTGAAAGCTTTTGTACATGTGAAGGCCCTGCCCTTTCATTTGGTATCTATTTTGTAACCCAACGAATGGCGACAATCGTTTAACTTTTTAATAGGTGGCAACACTACTCAGAAAAATAAAACATTATTGCACATGTAGAGGCTAAGGCTATCTGCACACTTGTCGTTCAATCATAGTTGCGTTATCGTCTCGCCCTGAAATTTTGAGCCGAGCATATGCATTTCAAAGGAGATCTGCACAGTTGTCGTTATCGGCTAGTTATTGTAAACGGATAAGTACGGCACTGTCGGTTGCTAATCGTTGTGCACGCATTGTTTGTTTACATTCTATGGGGAAAAATTAGTGAAAAAGTTAATATTTGCATTAAAATTGCGTAAAAAATAGTATTTTTTGCATAAAATCTGTGGAAATTATTAAAAAGTGGATAATTGCATTAAAATTCAATAAATGTGAGCGCCTTAACTATAACATATGACGTAATTGTAAAAAGTCTCTGTGTGCATACACAAAACACATTTCAGGAAAAGAAAAGAAGAGATATTACTGAAAAATTATGTCTAGAATTGTTGCAGCACAGTCTATATTTAAAAAATTGCAGGTTTTTGTAAATATTTCGCGAAAATATCAACCATAAAAACAGAAAATACCTGCTCCAAGTGAATTTTTAGACGCCAAATGAATTTAAATATCACGACCGAGTGTGCGGAAGTGAAGTCGTCATGTAATCGTTGCAGCATGATTGTGACGATGAAGCAACTATGATTGGAGGACCAATGTGCAGAAAGCCTAAGTCTTTTCGGGAAAATTTTAGTAGACGGACGGCATATTCTAGAAAAAGGGGGGATGAGGGGGGGTGGAATAGGACCCCCTGATTTCAAAACTACCCCCCTTTTTTCTAGCAACCCTATAGTTCTTATATAATTTATTGTTAAAGTTTTCATATAAACGATGAATAAGATAGCAAAATAACATACGACTTAGTGCTACCAGACTGGAATTTTGAATAATAAAAGCGGATTTTTAATTCGGAATTTTTACTTAGTAGAATTATTATTTCTGTGTTGCCGAAGAAGGGGGGGCTGAACACATTTTGCAGAGAACACCTTTTTGCGTAGGCGGCCTTCGGCCGCACTTAGGGATTATAACCCTCAGGCA